>NC_056736.1:279278484-279578484 GCF_019279795.1 Protopterus annectens | reverse complement strand
ATGGACTTTTGTTGACTTTGGTAGACTTTACAGTGTATTGTGTCTTTAATGTTAAGAAGGACACTAAAGGGGGAAAAAGTAAAAGTAAGTAAAACATTTTTGTTCTTGTTAGCATTTGTATAAAATATTTCATGATATAAACTGGATGCTACATTGTAAAGCAGGTTTGTATAGTGTGCAGTCAGGTGTATTTTAAATGTGGGGAAGGGGTCTTTTCAGTGCCTGTTGTATGTGTTAAAGATATTAAGTAAAGAAGTATCTGTTTTTAGTTGTCTTGGGTTACTGGAGTGGGGGTTGGGTTGTAGCATTTTATTTATTACATTATATGTAAAACTAAGATGAGAATTTTCCTTGTTTTTACAATAAGTTTTTTTGTTTTTGTAAGAAAACAGTCTTGAAAAATGAGAGAAACTGATGAAAGCCATGAAAATGCTAAGTTTCTTGCATCTGCAAAGATATTAGCTTGTTTTTTCCATTAGCAAATGTTCCCAGTGAAAGAAAAGAAGTCTGCAGCTGAATGCAGTTAGCCAGGGGAATTCTGTACATTCTGTTCTGAGCATCTACAAGCTGTTAAATAAATCCAAATGCAGCACAACACGCCAACAGAGACCGGAAGCAGCGTTAACAAAAAGTAAAAAATATAGCCAAACACCATGAAACGCTGTTTCCTATGGCACTTAATATGATGTCAGGAAGTTCAATAAAATGGACAGTAGCAATCTCCAAAGCACCAACAGTCCTGCTCGCTGATAAAAAACTTTTATTCATAAATCAGCATAAAGCTTTAAGCCCGTAGGCTTCTTCAGACTTATACAACTAACAAGACATACTGGTTATTTAAATAACCCTCCTCAAACCATGATTGGTTAGAAATCTCACAGAGCTTCATGCTCTCATTTAAAGCGCTATTACTCTAATAAAACATATAAAAGACTATAAAAAGCTGATAAAAATAGGGTATATATACAAAGAATATATAAATAAACCCTACATATAAAAAACTACATATTCACATAACACTAATACTTACAATATTTAACTGATATATATAGCTGTACACATAAAATCTGCATTTGTACAATACTAATACAGGCAGTACATGATCAGCATATAAAAAATATATTTTTCTTATGACATTCAAACTGTTCCAAGTTAATATAATACCTCAAGATAATTAGATGCAGGGCAGATGAACCACCGGGCCTGAATGATAAGGTTCAGATAAAACCTTTTCTGAAAAGTAGGAGAATTTTTAGACCTAAGTAAAGAAATAATGGTTCTCCTGTACCTGGGCAGTCTTGAGGTATTATATTAACTTGGAACAGTTTGAATGTCATAAGAAAAATATATTTTTTATATGCTGATCATGTACTGCCTGTATTAGTATTGTACAAATGCAGATTTTATGTGTACAGCTATATCAGTTAAATATTGTAAGTATTAGTGTTATGTGAATATGTAGTTTTTTATATGTAGGGTTTATTTATATATTCTTTGTGTATATACCCTATTTTTATCAGCTTTTTATAGTCTTTTATATGTTTTATTAGAGTAATAGCGCTTTAAATGAGAGCATGAAGCTCTGTGAGATTTCTAACCAATCATGGTTTGAGGAGGGTTATTTAAATAACCAGTATGTCTTGTTAGTTGTATAAGTCTGAAGAAGCTTCACGGGCTTTACTTATGTTGATTTATGAATAAAAGTTTTTTATCAGCAAGCAGGACTATTGGTGCTTTGGAGATTGCTACTATCCAGTTTATTGAACTTCTTGACATCGTATTAAGTGCCATAGGAAACAGCGTTTCATGGTGTTTGGCTATATTCTTTACTTTTTGTTAACGCTGCTTCCGGTCTCTGTTGGCGTGTTGTGCTGCATTTGGATTTATTTTTCACTTTTTATTCGTTCAGCGCAACAGCCCAAGAGGATGGCTAACATGAATAATTTGAGTACTGAACTCCCTTACGTGCCATTGACATCGGAGAGGGTCAGCAAGAGCGTGGAACGCTTTAAAGTTTGTGTGACTGGGGAGGATAATCCATTGTTAGATTTTGAACCTAACACTGAAGTAAACGGGAACGCTACCTACGATGTAAGCCTCTCAAATGCTACCAGGGATTTACAGGAACTAGAGACTGCATTTACAAAATTAAAGAAATTACAGGTACAGCGACAGTATTTTGAGGCTTGTTTAGTTAAAAAAGATTGTACCTCGTGGGCTACGCATTTTAAAAATGCCCACGTCAGGGAATAGGTTTCCTGACTTGCTTTTTCGATGGCAGCAGCTCAATATTGAGCTTAGCTTCAATTATATGAGGCTCCTCATTTGCAATCACACGCCTGAGGAGAACAATTTGAGACTTTTGGTTAACCAGTATTTTAATGACTTTAAGAAGAAATATGCTAACACTGTTTTTGATGTTAAACTTGAGAAAGTGTTGGATGATGTGATGTTGATTGAAAAACATTTAATTGATCAGAAGAAGGTTAAAATAACCAGAGATGTACGGGATTTTAAAAGTAGTCAAGTTTTTACTTGGCCTAGAGAACAAAATAGTAATAATTATAATAATAGCGGGTTAGGTAATAACCAGCGCAGCTATGTATCTGTGGCTTCTCAATGGAATGTCCAGGTGAATGCCACAGATGGTTTAACATGTGGTAATGATGTAGCAAACCAGTTGTTAGCTGAAAACGATAGGAATGAAGTGGTTGTTAATACTGGAATGTCCACAACTGAAGGGGATAATACTTCATTGGTGGAAAATGATATAGTGAGGATAAATGGGGAGGAGAGTGGTGGTTCTTTGGAACCAGAAGCATTAAGGAAACGTATGGGCTGTCCTACCCCTAACACCAATGGTGTGCCATTGCAAGCAGAAGTGGTGGTTAGACCCAAGGTAGGAAACACCAATCAACAACTAGTTCAGAAGGTGAATACTCCTTTCCCCATAGCACAGGGTCAGTTTTTAGAAAGGAGACGATCTGCCAGCAGGGGCAGACACAAGAGGAAAGGCTCAGTAGAGGAACATCATGGTCCCACGCTGAAAAAGATGTGGGAGAAGACACCTCATTAGTGGTGAATCTGTCCAGCAAAAGTTTAAGTAAATATGAGGAACAGGTTTTAAATAAAGGCCTTAATTTTATTCCAACTAGAAGGAATGATATAGTTGAGACTATTATTGATACAAAGATGTTCACCAGAAATGTACAACTTAAGTTAGATTTTGGATTGGGGAATAACGTAAAACAGGGTTTTGGTTTCCGTGCAAATAGTACTTATATACCACAGTTACATCCAGTAGTTGAAACCTTTGGTAGAGTGTTAGAGAATGATATATATAATCATTTTCAAGGTAAAAAGAATGTTAAACATGGACAGAATTTAAATTATCACCAAAGAAAAGCGTTAAATGAGTTAAGAAATGATGAGGGGTTAGTCATCAGGCCAGCCAATAAGGGAGGCCCCATTGTACTTATGGTACCTCTGATTATAATGAGAAAATGAGACAACTCTTAAGTGATGATAAATTTTATCTTAAGATAGATTCGGAAGTAGTAACGGAGAGAGTTTTTGATGTGTATTATATGCTTGATGACCTTGTTATGTCATCTAGCATCACTAAGGAGTTGTATGAATACTTTAAAGTGAATAGCCCAGTAATACCGGTTATTCAGGGATTACCTAAGATCCACAAATCACGTACAATGCCTCCAATGAGACCGATTGTGGCGGGTCAAGGCTGGGTTACGGAACCCCTCTCCATTTACACGGAGACTGTGTTAAGACCTTTAGTAGATAAGAATACTCACATACTTAAGGATAGTAAACAATTCCTCATAGATTTATATACATATACTAGCCAATTAGATGAGGAAAAACAATATTTTTTAGTGACTCTAGACGTTGTGAGTTTATTCACCGTAATACCTAATGATGTAGGCATACGTTATATACAAGAGTATTTACGTACTCATTCAGATTTCTCGGCTGAGAAGATAGATCTGGTTGCACTATACTTGGAAACGATACTTGCGAACAATGTGTTTGTTTTTGGGGATGATATATACCTCCAGAAGGATGGCGTAGCTATGGGCACATCTTGTGCTAATAGCTACGCCAACCTTGTGATGGCAGCTTGGGAAGATAAGTTTCTGTATGAGTGTGACATGTTCAGAGATTTTGTGGGTATGTACCGTAGGTTTGTGGATGACCTCTTTTTCATTTGGTTAGGGGAGGTAGATATACTAAAAAGTTTTGTGGACTATATGGATGCTTCAACTGATTTTTTGAAGTTCACTTTGAACTTCTCTAGTAATAAAATCTCATATTTGGATGTTGAAGTGTATAAGTTGAACAATGGATTACTTAACACTTCCATCCATAGGAAGTTATGCCATAGGAATACACTACTTCATAGGCAAAGCATGCATCCTCAACACATTTTTAATAATGTGTTGAAAGGACAATTTATGAGAGCGTCCAGGCTTAATCCAACTGATAATGGTTATAGGACCGAAGTAGAAGAATTGAAAATGAGGTTTATTGAGAGGGGTTATGATGAAAAGAAGATTGGCAATGTAATTATGGAGGTTAATGGTCTAAGAACCACTAGAGCAAGACCATATTTTTCTGAACAATTTGACCAATCTGAAGCTATGGCACCAGCATTTACAAAGGAGACTAGAGCCACCATGTTTTTTACTAAAGAAAGTCAGGAAATGAAATGTTTGATGGCTAAACATTGGGATATTTTACTTTCAGATAGGGATGTAGGTAAGGTCGTAGGACCAGTACCCAAGGTAGTATATAAGAATAAACCCAATTTGAAAAGTTTGTTATGCAGGCCCAAGAATGTAAATTACAGGAGTAGCGTGATTAGACCAGAAATTAATACTGTAGCCTGTGGGAAGTGTAATCAATGCACTTATATAAATACAAATTCAGAGTTTACACATCCGGTTACAGGACGTACGTTCAATTTTAACACTAACACTAATTGTGATAGCAGAAATGTTGTCTATTTGGCCAGTCGTATTTCATGCCCAGCGTTCTATATTGGGAAAACCAATCGAACACTAAAAGAACGTATTAGGGAACACAACTATCATATTAGGCTGGGATCAGAGTTCAATGCCTTAGCTAAACATTGTAAAGAAGTAGGGCACAATCACACCTTTAAGTTCTGTGTCCTACAGTTATTATTAGATAGTCTTAGAGGGGGTGATTTGATAAATAAGACGTTGGAATGTGAATTAAGGTGGATAATTAGATGCAGGGCAGATGAACCACCGGGCCTGAATGATAAGGTTCAGATAAAACCTTTTCTGAAAAGTAGGAGAATTTTTAGACCTAAGTAAAGAAATAATGGTTTCTCCTGTACCTGGGCAGTCTTGAGGTATTATATTAACTTGGAACAGTTTGAATGTCATAAGAAAAATATATTTTTATATGCTGATCATGTACTGCCTGTATTAGTATTGTACAAATGCAGATTTTATGTGTACAGCTATATATCAGTTAAATATTGTAAGTATTAGTGTTATGTGAATATGTAGTTTTTTTATATGTAGGGTTTATTTATATATTCTTTGTGTATATACCCTATTTTTATCAGCTTTTTATAGTCTTTTATATGTTTTATTAGAGTAATAGCGCTTTAAATGAGAGCATGAAGCTCTGTGAGATTTCTAACCAATCATGGTTTGAGGAGGGTTATTTAAATAACCAGTATGTCTTGTTAGTTGTATAAGTCTGAAGAAGCCTACGGGCGAAAGCGCTTACTTATGTTGATTTATGAATAAAAGTTTTTTATCAGCGAGCAGGACTGTTGGTGCTTTGGAGATTGCTACTGTCCATTTTATTGAACTTCCTGACATCATATTAAGTGCCATAGGAAACAGCGTTTCATGGTGTTTGGCTATTATCTACAAGTTGTTAGTTTTTTTTTTCATTGCTGACTACCTTTACATAGAGACAAACTGTCAGCAGGTGCAAATTAATCCTGAGAGTCCTGAACATTATTTGCTGAGGGAAATACACATTTTAAAGGTACAATGAGAAGCAGTTCCATGAAAAATAAGAGTTTGAAATTATGGGAAGTGAATAAGAGATAGTAGGGTCCCCAAGAGCTTTAATATTTCAATGCATTTAATAGAGCAGCATGTATTTCAATTGTATTTAATGGTAACCAGTGCACTTTTCTTGGGATTAAAAGTCAATATTTTCTGAAAGTATACAAGCTATTTTTTATGGTTTACTATCAATTGTGCTTTAAAGAATACTTCGGTTTCCAATTTTTCGTAAATTCAGGAGCTGGCCGACCGGCACTTGCGAACTGCTTCTGCTTCGGGCACCGCGCAGCAAAAAAGACAGGAGAACATGGCGTCGGCTGTTACTTATATACCCCTGTCGCACTGACGTCAGGGAAGAAGGTGACAACAACCGACGCCGGACCAAGACTTTGGAATTCGGCCGACCGAGGACCCGCCTGACGGCAGAGAACCCATATGTGATTACTGCAGCTGTATGCACGATGAACATCCAGTGCACTTTTCTTGGGATTAAAAGTCAATATTTTCTGAAAGTATACAAGCTATTTTTTATGGTTTACTATCAATTGTAAGAACAACAAGCTGTATGCTGCCGAAAATCAGATTGTCATTTGCACAATGTCAAGTGTAGGGGGTAGTCGAACACACTTATGCAAATGCAGTAGTGCATTCGCATAAGTGTGTTCAACAAACTGCACGGAAATCACGGTACAGTGGGGATTGGAAATTCATCCATACCCCCACTGTAGTGCAATCTCGGAGTTGGAATATATTATTAGCAGGGGGGCTTGCCCCCCTGAAAAAAAACCATGATATGCCGTATAGGAGTTTGATTTACATCAGCTCCTATACAGATATCACGTGATGTTTTTGGTGACAATGTCAACTCAAATGTGTCGATCATTTGGGTCAACACTGTGTAGTAGTCAAGATTTCGGGTTAGGCAGTTTACTTCGATATTGTGAAACGAAAATGCTTTGCGTTTCGCAATATTGATAGTAAACTATTTTTCACATCTAGGAGGGGAACAGAGATAAGAAAACAGAAAGGAATTGGTGTAAATGGGAACACAGGCTGTAACATGTTTTTAAGGATGGGTAACCTTAATTTTAGATTAGGTTATGCCTGTTGGTACAGCTGTCAGTTTGGGGTAATTGTGCCTACCTGGAAGGTTAAACTTCATTTGTTGCAAATGTACATAGTTTTCTTAGTTTGTTCTACCTTAATAGGGAATGGGGGTGTTCTGAACATGTATTTATCTGTTTTTTGACAGTTTTCATTATAGCAAAAAGTCTTGAGAAGTGTGACACAAGTTTAAATGGAGATGAGCAGAAACAACTGTATGAAAGCTCATCCTGTCAAACATTAGTTGTTAATACACATTCAAAAATATTGTCATGTACAATAAGTGGTAACATGTTTTTTATCATAATTGCTACTCTATTCATAACATCTTGGAACATAAACGGCTTTACAGGTGGAGACAAAAAGGAAAGAGTATTGAATTATATTAAGAAATGTAGAGTGCAAACAGCAATGCTGCAGGAGATGCATTTGGAAAGAAATGAACATGTAAATTTGACAAATAAATTATTCAGGATTGATATTCAGCAAAATATCATGGACATAGCAAAAGGAGAATAACAATAATGATTGCTGGAGGGGCTCCAATAGTGACAGAAGAAAAAAACCCCAATAATGGTAGATTTGTGGTAGTAACATGCTACTGGTAAAATAAGATTCCATAAACTAGTATAATGGAGTTTATGAAAATTTTGGGGGAAATCAGCTTTTAGCAGAGAATATTATTTTAAGGTGGAGACTGGAACTTGATTTGCAATAATGAGGATATCTGGAGGACCTAGAAGGAAAAATATAGCAAAACTGGGAAGATTTCTAAAGAAAAAAATATGAAAATATCTGGTATGGAAGATGTGAATTCAGTAGTAGAAACTAGAACAGAATTTAGGTATTATTCCCCAAGGTACAATAAATGGGCTAGACTGAAGAGAAATTATATTTTACAGGAACACGTACATTTAACTGAAAGCTTCAACATATATCCAGTAACTATTTCAGATCATGCACTGTTAAAATTGAGATAAAATTGCAGTGTGTAATGATGCAAAAATGAAAGACACTGACACTTTCCCATCTTCCTGATAAAATATGGGAATTTAAGGAATGGGAAGTGGAAATTATTTGAGAGTTATTAAACAAAACAGAACCTTATTCAGGAGAAATGGCTACTGAGTGGGATGAAATGAAACTTGTATTTAAAAATAGGGTGGAAATAAAAGAAAAAGAGATATGGTTGAGAAGTAATAGGAATTATTTAGAGGGACAGGTAAGGTTGAAGTATTGCAGAATAAGTGGAATCTCACAGAATAAGAAGATGACTGACTGCAGAATGATAGAGAAAATAAGGGAGTACATGGATAATATGCATGAGTTTAGAAAGACTGCTATTAAGCCAATTATTTGTTGACAACAACTCTAGATCACAAAAACTTGTAGAACAGTGACTTAGGCAACAGAAAGTAGAAAGGGTTTTCGCCAGACTTAGGGAACCTACAACAAGAAAAATAACAAGAGATCCTGTATAGGTATTAGAGATATTTTGAACATTTTATAAAATAATTATTTAAAAAAAGAGAAACGTGTTAATCAATAAAGGGCACAAGTGGAAATGTTTATGGAAGTCTTAATTACACCAAGATTAGTAGAAAATGAGTCTCAGCAACTAATAGTTATGATAAGAGGAGGTGAGATAAAAACAGTGATGTATAATCAATCAGCCAGACAGCTTAGAGGTTAAGGCACAGGATTACTAACTTGTAGACCTGGATTTGAAACCTAGTTGCATAAGAAAGGCCTGGCAATCTACTTCCATAATATGCCACAAGAACGCTATGGGGCCTACCCACAAAGTTGATGTGAGCCAATTTCTATTCAAGGGCATCTACTTATTTACTTACAATCAATCTGTAGGAAAGTCTCAAGGAACCAAAAGCATTGCTGTGGAAGTTTGGAAGGTAGGAGAAAGAAAGTGGTAAAGCTCTGGAAGACTTTAACAGTATTTCCAAAGGAGGGGAAGCAACAGCATATTGGAAGAAAGCTGTGGTGGATTTATAACCCAAAAAAGGGTAAAAATACACCAGACCCAGACTCATATAGACCCATTTCAATTTTAAACCATGTTTATATATTAACTGAAGGATGGCAAATATGTTGCTAACATTGATAAATATGGATCAATTTTTTTTTTTTTTTTTTTTTTTTTGGAGGGAAGGCAAACATTTGACAACATTAACACAGCAATGACAATGCAGTGAAGCAGAATACAAGAAAATACTGCTGTTTTTGATGGGTCTTGATGTAGAAAGAGCATCTGAAAGAGTAAACTAGGATCTTATTTATGAATACGGCAATGAAAGCATAAGAATTCCCTGACACAATAATAACATTAATTAGGAGAATATATTAAGGATCAAAGAAAAGAATTAGAAGTGTGAGGGTTTTTCTTCAATAAGTTGTGTATGAACAGAAGAACCATGCGGGTGTCCTCTTTTCACTTTATTTGTTTTATGTTTAGAGCCACTAGCAAAGAAGAGAAGGGATTCAGAAATTCAAGGATATAATTGATGTGGTAATCAAAAAAAGTTGAGGTTATTTGCAGGTGATATTATTTTGTACTTGACAAATTTAGAAAAGGACATCTCAGTGCTGTGGAACCTTTTGAGACAGTTTCATTTCTTTTCAGAGTAAAAAATTTATGAAACAAAGCCTACAGCTTTAAATTATGTACCAACTCATGACTTGGTTTAGCAATAAACATATATATGGAGACGTGATAAGATAAAGTATTTATGAGTATGGATTAAAAGGGCTTATGTTATGGCAGCTAAGAATATGTGGAGACAAAAAATAACACAAAAAATGAGAAACTGGAAGCTCTTCTTTATGAATATTGATAGTGAGATACCAGCACTGAAATTGTTTTCAGTCTCTTTAGTTGTACATGGAGGTTTGGCATATTTTATCAACAAGAGGAAAAGTTGCAGACAATAATTAATAAATAGTTAAATCCATTCATCTGTGAGGTAAAAAGGGCAAGAGTTAAGTGGGATAAGTTGATCCTCCAAGTAGAAAGTACAGTTTTGTACCTACCATAAATGTAGACGTTCGAGTGTATACACTGCTGCAGTCATTGCACTTGGGTTATCCTGCCGTCAGGTGGTCCCGCAGTCGGCCCAAGTTCCAAAGTCTTGGTCCGGCGTCAGTTGCTGTCGCTTCTTCCCTGACGTCAGTGTGCCAGGGGTAAATAAGATGCAGCCGACACCATTTTCTTCAGTTTTTCTTGCCCCAGATGTCAGGCGCCCCCAAAAAGGTAGGCAATGTAAACTGTTAATAGGTTCATAGGTTCATACTAGGCTATCTGCCCTAGGGCATTTATAAGCCTAGCCAGAGTGTGTGTGGCTTTCATCACCCCTTAGGATGAGAATACTATACCCATTAGTTTGCTGTGCCTCTGTCCAGCAGTGACACAGAGATGATTCCCGGGGTAAACCTACGATCTCCCATCCACTCGTCAAAATTTCTCTTGAACAGAGTCAGTGAGGGGCTCTGCCTCACATGGACTGGGATTCTGTTCCATACTGTAGGGAGTCTCTGGGTGATGAATCTGTCCCTCCAGCACGTCCTATTTATATCCGTGTTGAGGTTTAAGTCTCTTGCTCGTGGCTCTGGTGGATTTGGATTTTTTGAGGTGGAGCATGTCCATTAATTCCGGGTTGGACATGGCCTTGTATATGTCAGGCACAGATCACCTCTGAGCAGACGGTATGCGACTGAATAGAGCTGGAGTTTCTTCAGTCGGGCATCATATGACATATGTTTGAGCCCCTTTATCCTTTTGGTGAGGAACTTTTGGGGTCTTTCCAACTGCTGCAGGTGTCGGGTAAGGTACATTCCGAATGGGGCGTTGTACTCAATCATTGGTCTGATAAGTGAAGAGTACAGGGGTACAATGACCTCTCCTGATCTGGATGTGAATCCCTTCATGATCAGGTGGGCAATGTAGAAGGTCTTCCTAACCACTTTGGCAATGTGAGTGTCAAAAGAGAGGTTACTGTCAACTTGGGTCCCCAGGTCCCTGATAACTTCTTCCGTGTTTAATGGATTACCACCTATGTGGTAATTAGGGTTACCTTGTTTTTCCCAAAGGGTATGACTATACATTTTTAGGCATTTAGCTTAAGGCCATGGCTCTGGCACCAGTTATCCATTTCTATGAGACCTCTCTGGAGGATGTCTGTGTCTGATGGAGTGTCAATTATGGTGCCCAGTTTGCAGTCATCTGCAAATTTTGTCAGCCACAATCCCCCTATGTTTGCCTGCACTTCAGAAAAATAAATGCCGAACAAGAGGGAGCCCAGGACTGAGCCCTGTGGGACACCGCTCGTGACCGGCTTAGAGTCTGACATGGCACCAGCAACTCTAACCCTGTGTGTTCTGTCCTTGAGCCAGTTTGCAACCCATCTTGTGACATATGGGTTTACATCTAAGCTGGTGAGCTTTTCTATGATGCCCGAGTGGGGTATTGTGTTGAACGCTTTTGCTAGGTCAAGGTAGGCTGTGTGAACTGCCTTACCCTCATCAATGGCCTTAGTGACTGTTTGAAAAAGTCGACCAAGTTCAAGAGGCAGGATCTGCCCTTGACAAAGCCAAATTGGGTAGGATCCAGTGTCTGTAGGTCCCCAATGTCTTTATTTATGAGTTCCATTATGATCCTCTCCACAGCTTTGCAGACAAGGCTTGACAAGCTTATGGGCGGTAATTTCCAGGGTCCGTAGAAGCACCGCCTTTGTGGAGTGGGACCACAGTTGCCGTCGCCATTCTTTGGAGTGCGTATCCTGTAGTAAGGCTAAGATTAAACAGCAGCCTTATGTGTGGGTTTAGTTCCTCATTGAGTTCGTGTAGCACACAGCCGGGGGCACCGTCCGGTCCCATTGATGCTGTGTTTTTTTGCTTTAGAGAGAGCAGCTCTCACCTGGGCATCTGAGATGTTTGGGAGGCTAGACTCTGGTGGGATAGATATTTCTCCTTTTGGGGGGGAGGGAGGGGAGAAATTTGCACTGAACCTGTCTGCCAATATGTTGGCAATGTCTGTGGGTTCAGTGATTTTTTTATCATTTTGGACTAACTCTGAGCATATCTGGGACTTTCCACCCAGGTTTCTAACATAGCTAAAGAAGGCCTTATGATTGTCTTTTGTGTCATTAGCGATTTTTCTCTCAAAGTTGGCCTTGGATGATTTTATGAGTGATTGTAGTTTTTTGCTAGTATTGATCAGAGATGCCTTCCCTTTTAGGGATTTTGCTCTGTCATGTAGTAGCTTTCTCCTCTTGTTGTAGAGTTTGTTTATGGCTGGGGTCCACCAGACCGGGCTCCTGCCTTTGGTGGAAAGGGTCTTGATTTGATTAGGGATTGCTTGATCCATACATTCCTGGAGGTGCTCGTAGAAGGCATTTGTAAGGGTTTCAGCAGCGTGGGTTGTGGTTTCCACTGGCTCGGGGGCCTTGAAGGATACCACTCCAGTCTTAAAAAGTGTGAAGTTTGCTTTTGAGAAGTTCTTCACTGTGGTCTTTTTTGCTGGGGGTGGGGGCGGGATGTGGATCTCCAGTGAGATTAATTTATGGTCTGATCTCACCAATGAGGGATATACTTCCGGTGTAATAAAACATACATAAGAAAAGCAAACAAAAACTTTCAGTTACCAGCAAATACTCCCCATAGGTAGCAAAGGGTAGAAGGCTTGGGTAAGTACCAGCAAGTAAGAGGGGAAGGAGGGAGGGTAACCTAGACTGCAGCAGTGTATACACTCGAACATCTACATTTATGGTAGGTACAAAACTGTACTATGTTCATCGTGTTACACTGCTGCAGTCATTACACTTGGGTAGAATCCCAAAGCTGAGGTAGGGTGGCTGGTTCTATAAGGCATTAGGGGTGGCTATAAGGCCCTGCAGGACTGCAGTGGCAAAGCCAGCTCTGGATTTAGAGTAAAGAGGCAGATGGTAATGCTTGGTGAAGGTATGTACAGAACTCCAAGTTGCTGCTTCCAAAATGTCCTTGGTAGGTACTCCTCTGAGGTAGGCAGTTGAAGTGGCTGTTGCCCTGGTGGAATGAGACCTAATGCTGTTAGGTGCAGTTTTCCCATGGTGTGTATAGCAGAAACATATACAATGCCCTATCCATTTTGAAATGGCTTTTCCCTGTGTTCCTGCAGCATATGCTACGAACAATTGCTCAGTTTTCCTGAAAGCTTTCGTTTTGTCCAAGTAGAAGCGTAACTGCCTGTGTATGTCCAAGGAATGCAATAGTCTCTCCCCTTTATTCTGTGGATTTGGATAAAAAGTTGGCAAGTGAATAGTTTGGTTTAGAGCCACACTTGATACCACCTTTGGCATAAAAGTAGGGTTTGTTCTTAAAGACACCCTGTCTTGGTGGAAAATGATGAAAAGTTCCACTGCCATTAGTGCCTGTAATTCTGAAACTCTTCGTGTTGAGGTTATTGCCAGGAGCAGAGCAGTTTTCCAAGAGACATATCTTAAGTCTGCTGAGTTAGCTGACTCAAAAGGAGGTAAAGTAAATTTTTCCAAGACGAAGTTGAGGTCCCAAGTTGGAGTTGGTGCTCTATGGGGCAGTCTTATGTTTTTAGCCCCTCTGAGGTACTGTTTTAGCAAAGGATGAGAAAAAATTGGTGGATCTGTGTTGTAATGAGCAGAGATGGCAGAGGCATGGATCTTAATGGATGAAAAGGAGAGGCCTTTGTCCAGCATCTCAGTCAAGTATTGTAGTATCCGAGGAATATTTGGGATAAGAGGGTCAAGGCTGTGAGCCTGATTCCAGGAACAGAATCTCTTCCATTTATCCGAATAGGCTTTCCTGGTGCTAGGCCTTCTGGCCTCCAGAATGACATCCATAAAGTACAGTTTTGTACCTACCATAAATGTAGATGTCCGATAGGCATGCATCTGCAGTCCTTACAAATGGGTTGTCCTGTCGTCAGGCAGCCCTTCGGTCGGCCGGATTCCAAAGTCTGGGTCTGGCCTTGGCTGATGTCGCATTTCACCCGACGTCATAGCTGCAGTTATTCGGGTATAAAGGTATCAGCCGACGCCATCTTCCTCAGTGTTTCTTGCCCCAGATGCCAGGTGCCCTCTAGGAAGGCAAATTTGGATAATTGCAAAAGTTTCCAAATAAGAGAGAGCAAAATAAAAATAAACATGTATATACATATATACAAACAAATACACCATAATAGATTCCCCCAGCTAGCTAAAAGAGGGGTAAATACCCTAGGAGTACCTCAGAGGGGAAGGAGGGAGGGTAATCCTGACTGCAGATGCATGCCTATCGGACATCTACATTTATGGTAGGTACAAAACTGTACTATGTCCTTCAAGGATGCAACTGCAGTCCTTACAAATGGGTAGAATACCATAGCCAACTGGGGGAGGAGGAGTAATAAGATTATGGTGTAGTTAAGATCCCTTGCAAAACAGCAGTGGCAAAACCTGCTCGGGATCTGGAGTATAAGGGTAAATTATAATGCTTGGCAAATGTATGCACGGAGCTCCAAATAGCAGCCTCTAAAATGTCTTTGGTAGCCACTCCTCGTAAAAAGGCTGTGGTAGTGGCTGTAGCCCTTGTAGAGTGAGGTCTGATGTCTTCTGGAGTTTTCTTTCCATGGTAAGAGTAACAAAATCTAATGCAATTTCCTATCCACTTAGAGATTGTCTGTTTCGAAATTGCTTTTCCTTCCATTCCTGTTGCATATGCTACCAGTAGCTGGTCAGTTTTTCTATTATTCTTGGTCCTGTCCAGGTAGTAGCGTAATTGTCTATGTACATCCAAGGTATGCAACAGTCTTTCTCCCCTGTTCTGTGGGTTGGGGAAGAATGTAGGCAGGTGGATAGCTTGGTTCAAAGATACCCTGGAGACCACCTTTGGCATAAAAGTAGGATTAGTTCTCATGGATACTCTATCTTGATGGAAAATCAGAAAGGGCTGTACTGCCATTAATGCCTGTAGTTCAGAAACCCTTCGTGCTGAAGTGATTGCAAGCAGGAAAGCAGTTTTCCATGATAAGTACTGTAATTATAAAGAGAAATACCACTGCTATCCCAAAGTGTCCCACCAGCAAAATTGAGAAAAATGTAACTTTTTGAAAAACTGTAGGACACACCACGAGAACTTGATTGTAGTAAATCACAAATCCAACTTAGATAAAGTGAACTTACTTTATTCCATAGATATATGCAAAAAAAGAAAGAGGTGAGTGCTTTCGCGTGTACTATACACGCTTCTTCAGATAAGTACTGTAATTCTGCTGTTGCTGCTGGCTCGAAAGGAGGTAGTGTCAACTTTTCTAGCACAAAGTTCAAGTCCCATGCTGGCAATGGTGGCTTTCTTGGTGGTTTTACATTTTTCATTCCTCTCAGAAACTGCCTGAGTAGAGGATGTGAGAAGAATGGAGGATCCAAGTTGTATTCTGCTGAAATAGCTGATGCATGAATCTTAATGGAAGAATAGGACAGGCCATTGTGGAAGAGCTCTGCCAAGTATTCCAGGATGTTAGCTATGTTTACCAGTGACACATTTTCTCCTTTTGCAGTACTCCAAATGAGATATCTTTTCCATTTTGCTGAATATTTTTTTCTTGTTGAGGGTCTGCGAGCCTCCAAGATAATGTCTTTAACCCTTTGAGATAATTCTGGGTTATTTGTTCTTAAGCAATGTTCCAGGCAGCCAGCTGCAGTGTTTTCAGGTTTGGATGCAGGGTTTTGAAGTTGTTCTGTGTTAGCAGCAAGGGAACTAAGGGTAGAGGCCATATTTGTTCCCGAGACATACTCCTCAGTAATGGGTACCAATGTTGCCTTGGCCAGTCTGGAGCTATCAGGATGATCCTTGGACGGTCTTCTTTGATCTTCAGTAGCACCTTGTGCATCAAAGGAAGAGGTGGGAATGCATATGCTGTCAGGTTTTTCCAACTGAAAGATAGGGAGTCCACTTTCCAAGCAAGTGGGTGGTACGTCCTCGTGCAGAATTTTTTCAGTTGGTGATTGTGTGGCGATGCAAATAAGTCTATTTCTGGTAGTCCCCATTTTCCTGTAATGGTTTTGAAGATGTCCGGATGCAGCATCCATTCGTGGGCATCCGTGGTAGTTCTGCTTAGGATGTCTGCTAGAATATTTTCTTTTCCTGGCACAAAAATTGCTTGTAATTGAATGTTGAAGATCAGGGCCACGTTCCATAGGTCCATTGCCATCCGGCATAGAGGGTATGAATGTGTGCCTCCCTGTTTGTTGATGTACCACATAACTGTGGTGTTGTCCGTCCTTATCAACAGTTGACCCTGTTGAAGGAATGGTCTGAATGTCTGGATTGCCAGTTTTACTGCCAGCATTTCCTTTTGATTTATGTGCAGGTGCAGCTGGTCTTGAGTCCATAAGCCTTGTATGCACTTGTCCAGCATGTGCGCCCCCCAACCGAGGTCTGAGGCGTCCGTTGTGATGGTCTGGCTTGGTTGAGTGCTGTGGAAGGGCAGCCCTTTGTTTGATTGACAGGCCTGAGCCCACCATTGTAATTCTTGTTTCAGGCATGGAATTATTGGAATTTGGGTTTCTAGGCTGTGCTTGTGCTGAGACCATAAATTCCTCAGGTACCACTGTAGCTTTCTCATGTGTAGTCTGGCATGTGGAATCAATATTATGCAGGATGCCATGTAACCCAGGGCTTGCAGGACTTTTCTTGCTGTTAGCTGGTTCTGCTTTGTTAATACCATGAAGTAGAGAGGGAGTTGCTCCTGTTTTTCTACTGTTAGGAATGCCATCTGCTTTGATGTGTCCAGCTCTGCACCCAAAAAGGTTATCCTTTAGGATGGTATCAGCCTTGACTTTTTTATACTGACTGTGTATCCCAGGGCTTGCAGTAGATGAATGACCCTTTCCAAGTCTTTTATTAATTTGTTTTTGTTGTCCGCTTGTAACAGGCAGTCGTCCAGGTAAGGGTAAATTTGAATTCCCTGTAGCCTGCAATGAGCGATTACTGATGCCAGGCATTTCGTGAATACTCTGGGCGCAGTAGATAAGCCAAAGGGCAATGCTGAGAATTGATAATGCTCTGATCCTGCAAGAAATCTGAGGTATCTTCTGCAATTTGGTCGTATGGGGACGTGCAGGTATGCCTCCTTGAGATCTAGAGTTACCAGCCAAGACTCCTTGCCCAGCATGGGAAGAAGTTGCTGTAGGGTCAGCATTTTGAATTTTGGTACAATGAGGTATGTGTTTAAAGTGGACAGGTCGAGAATAGGTCTCCATTGGTTTTCTTTTCTTGGTACCAGGAAGAGTCTGGAGTAAAATCCTTGTCCTTGTTCCATAGATGGTACCCTTTCTACAGCTCTCATCCTTAGTAAGTGAGTTATTTGTTCTAGAGCTTCTGTCTTCTGATTTGGAGGTAGGTTTGGCATTCCTCTCTTCCTTGGTAGAGTATGGAAGTGAAACTTGTAACCTTGGTCTATTGTCTGTAAAATCCATTTGTCTCCTGTGATGTAATGCCAGTTTACTGAAAATAAGGCTAGCTTTCCGCCTAAGGGTGCTTCTAGTTGTTCCCTGGTAGGCGGTGCCAGAGCCAAGTCACTGTGATTGTCCTGTGGAAGTGGTGGTGGCTGGATCTGTGGCTGTACCTCGCTGGTTGTTAGCCTGCCACTGGCGCCCCTGTAGGCACCTCTGGATTGACCCCTGCCTCTTGAGCGCCTATTCCTGCCTCTCTGAGCTCTGGAGGTGTCTGGAAAGGACCAATTCTTGGAAGGCCAGTTCCTGCTAAACCTTGGAGGCTGGACCTGCAAGAAATCCTTGACTGTCTGGACAGATTTCGCTTTCTCTTCCACCTTCTTGAGCACCTGTTGTGCAGGGGAGCCAAACAAATTGAGCTTATCCATGGGAGCATCTAGGAGCTTTGATTTGACATGGTCTGGTAAGGACTGCTCTTTTAACCATGCATGTCTTCTGATCACTGTACCAGTCATGGCTGATCTAAAGGAAACCTTCAGTGCATCATAGCCGCATTTTAAAGAATGATTACTGACCTGCTGAATGTTATGTACCATTTCCTGAACAGATTTTTTGTCTAATGGTTCATCCGAGGACAGATTTTTAGTTAACTGGTCTAACATAAATTCCTGATACTGAATCATGTGGAATTGACAGTTCAAGGCTCTAGCTGAAAGAGTAGCAGAAGTGTAAACTTTTTTACCCCATCTCTAAGGCCCTAGATTCCCTTTCAGAGGGAGGGTTTTGGCAGAGGTAGCTGCTACAGCCTTGGGTCCCTGGGAGATAGTTTGGGATCTGCAAGAGGAGCCTTATACAAATGATAATGTGTGTCCGAACCCTGTAGTACCTATCGGGCTTAGCAGGGGCCGGAGGAAGAGAATCAGGAGCAGTACAAGCATCATTAAATGCATCATCCACAACAGTAAGTACTGGAGGAATGGCTAAAGGCCTATGCTGTGGCAAATGCAGAAAGGTTCTAAGCCTTTTCCTAGAGTCTGTAAAATCCTGGCCCTGCCATTGAAATTGTTCCCTCATAGCATGCAAGGTTTCCCCAAAAGAAAATTCCTCAGGCGGAGAGGCAGAAGGAATGGACTCTTCTGCATCAGAGTCCTCATAAGGAGAAAAAGGGCCCTCTGGAGGGTTTGAATTATCTGATTCATCAGAGGAGTCATCTGAAGAAACTGGCTCAGGGGGCTCTGCTCTAGGCCTCTTCTCTGGAGGTGGGTGAGAGGCCCTGTCTGGGTGAGGTTGGGATCCCCGGATCAAAGAAATGAGATCCTCTGCAAGACTAAGCATTTGTGAACTAGAGCTAGGCCTGTGAGAGGGGGTCTTAGCAGGTACAGTTTTGGTAGATTTTGCTGCTTTAGCCCTGGCAAAGGCCTTAATCGACATGGATGCAGGTGGCCTAGCAGCTCCACGTGCAGGGGTAGAAATATCCAAAGGGATAGTATCAGATAAATCCTGAGAACCTGTAAGAGCGGGTGGGATTTCAGAAGCAGATTCCACCATGCTTGATGAGGCCTCGGTAGGAGGTACGCTTTCGGCCGAAGGAAGAACCGTGGACTCGGTTTCAGCCGAAACCGAGACACTCGCGGTTGGCTTAACCGCGGTTTCAGCCGAAACCGCGGACCGCGAGTGTCGGTCCTTTTCCTTGCGCTTTTTAGATATTTGCGTAGTCGGAGTATCCGACGGCATAATGTAAGCAAAATCGGAGCCGAATAACTCCTCAGCAAATTCCGACCGACGTCTAAGCGTCCGCCGGTTGAAAGCACAGGCTAGACAAGCTGCTACGTCGTGGTCTGGGCCTAGACAAGGTAAGCAGTAAGAGTGGAAATCTTTATGAGGTATTTGTTTCCCACAAGTTAAACAGTTATTCACTTTTTCTGACATCGGCTGAGGCAAGAAAGAGTCCCCAACGGGGTACTTAGCTTTTTAGAAGTCTTCGGTAGTAGTAATCTCTGGTTCTGACCGACCGGCACTTGCGAACAGCTTCTGCTTCGGGCGCCACGCGGCAAGAAAGACTGAGGAAGATGGCGTCGGCTGATACCTTTATACCCGATTAACTGCAGCTATGACGTCGGGTGAAGTGCGACATCAGCCGAGGCCAGACCCAGACTTTGGAATCCGGCCGACCGAAGGGCTGCCTGACGACAGGACAACCCATTTGTAAGGACTGCAGATGCATCCTTGAAGGACATCAGCTTTGGAGAGAGCCACTGGTTGCTTGACTAAGGAATCTGCCCTGCAGCCAGGTTTAAAGTCTTGAGCTGGCCGTGAAGTATCTGAATGTTTTGCTGAGTCAGAAGTTGTGGGATTTGAGGCAAAATCCATGGTGGACCTTGTGCTAAGTTCTTTAAGATTGGGTACCAGTGCTGGCGTGGCCAGTCTGGGGCAATCAGGATCATCTTTGGCTTTTCTTGTCTGGCTTTTATGAATACCTTTGAAAGGAGAGGTAGTGTTGGGAAAGCGTATACTTGTATGTTTTTCCATCTGAATGAGAGAGTATCCACTTTCCATGCTTGTGGGTGGTAAGTCCTTGTGCAGAATTTCTGTAGCTGGCAATTAATTGGGGATGCGAACAGATCTATGTCCGGGCTCCACCATTTTTGTGTTATCATCCTGAACATTTGTGGATGTAATTTCCACTCGTGCGGATCCATGATGTTTCTGCTTAAGTCGTCTGCCAGTGTGTTTTTCTCTCCTGGCAGGAATTGTGCTTGCAGATGAACTTGATAGGTTATAGCTGTACTCCACAAGGTCATGGCTTGTCTGCAGAGGGGATATGAATGAGTGCCCTCTTGCTTGTTTATGTACCACATAACTGTGGTGTTGTCTCTGTCTTTAGTAGTAGTTGTCCTGGATGCAGAAGGTCCTTGAAAGCTATAAGGGCATTTTGTACAGCTAGCATCTCTTTTTGATTGATGTGAAGATGCCTTTGTTCTGCGGGCCACTTGCCCTGAATACATTTTCCTGCCATGTGTGCTCCCCAGGCGTAATCCGAAGCAACTGTTGTCAGTGTTTGCCTGGCTGTGGGTTGAGTGAAAAGCTGTCCCTTGTTGAGGTGACAAGCTTGAGCCCACCATCGAAACTCCTGTTGAAGGCAAGGAATAAGTGGTTACTGTTTCCAAACTTTGACAGTGTTGAGACCAGACACTCTTTAGGTACCATTGTAGTTTCCTCATATGTAGTTTGGCATATGGAATTAGTAGTATGCAAGATGCCATGTAACCCAAGGCCTGCAGAATTTTTCTTGCAGGGAGTTGGGTTTTTGTTGCCATCAATTGGAAATATTGAGTCAGTTGTCCTTGCTTGTCTGGCATGAGATAAGCCATCTGGGCCGTTGTATTTAAGCTGGCACCCAGGAATATTAACTCTTGTAAGGGCACTAGTTTTGATTTCTTTTCGTTTACTGTGTACCCTAGGCAAATTAGCAGTCTTTTTACAAATGCCAGATGCTTTAGAAGAATGTCTTTGCTCTGCTTGAATAAGGCAGTCACCAAGTATGGGTAAATTTGAATTCCTTTTTGTCTGCAAAATGCAATTACTGGTGCCAGCCATTTTGTAAAGACACTGGGCGCAGTAGATAAGCCAAAGGGCAGTGCAGAGAATTGGTAATGCATTGAACCTGCTAAGAATCTGAGGTATCTTCTGCAATTTTGTCTGATAGGGACATGCAGGTATGCCTCCTTGAGGTCCAAAGTTACGAGCCAAGCTTTCTTGCCCAGCATGGGAAGAAGCTGCTGTAGTGTCAACATTTTGAATTATGGAACATCCAGGTAAGTATTTAGAGAAGAAAGATCCAGAATGGGCCTCCAGGCTTTGTCCTTTCTGGGAACCAGAAACAGTTGAGTAAAATCCTTGTCCTTGCTCCTGTGATGGTACCTTTTGAATAGCTCTCATGTCCATGAGTGCTGTAATTTGTCTTTGAGCCTCTGCTCATTGATTTGGACGCTAATTTGGCATTCCTTTTAATCTTGGCAGAGTGTGAAAGTGGAACCTGTAACCTTGCGACACAATATTGAGTACCCATTTGTCTTTGGTAATCATATGCCAATTGTGACTGAAAAGAGCCAGTTTTCCCCCCAAGAGGGCTGCCAAGAGAGAGCTGTTTGGCAGCTGTAATGGGAAGTCATTGGGGCTGTTTTTTTATAAGGTTGAGGCCGGTCTTCCCCTTCTTTCTGAGTTGAAGCACCCCATTGTCGAGGCCTGTAAGTACCTTGTGGTTGACCTCTGCCTCTTGGACGTCTGTATCTGCCCCTTTGAGGTCTGTCTAAAACTGGAAAGGACCAATTCTTTGTTGGCCAATTTCTGCTTAATTGAGGAGGCTGAACATGTAAGAAATCCTTCACAGTTTGCATAGATTTTGCTTTATAATCCATTTTCTTTAATACCTCTTTTGCCTTAACTCCAAATAAAACATCCTGCTGCAAAGGTGCATCCAATAATTTTGCTTTAACATAATCTGGTAAAGTTTGCTCTTTTAACCAAGCATGTCTTCTAATGACAGACCCTGTAACTGCTGCTCTACAGGAGGCCTCTAATGAATCAAAACCACATTGCAAAGTATGTTTTCCCACTTGTTCAGTTGCATGCAATAAATCCTGCATTTCCTTATAATTAGGAAGATCTGAATTTGGAAGCATTTTTTGTTTCAACTGAGACATCAAATATTGCTAATATTTAAGCATGTGAAACTGGCAATTTAAGGCCCTCATTGCTAAAGTTGCAGATGTATATACTTTCTTCCCCCATCTGTCTAATGCTCTGGAAGCTCTGTCAGAGGGGACTGGATTTTTTGCTGTAGAGGCCTTTACCCATTTGGGACCCTGGGAAATAGTTTCAGGGTCAGCAACAGGGCTTTTATAAAGGAATTTGTGTGAGTCAGGACTCTGTAGTATCTGTCTGGCTTAACTGGAGCAGGAGGTAAAGAATCAGGATTTAAACTGGATTCAGAATACACATCATCCACAATATCTAACACTGGCGGAATAGCAAGGGGTCTGTGTTGAGGCATTAAAAGAAAATCTCTGAGCCTTTTCTTGGATTCTGAATAATCCTGGCCCTCCCAATGGAAATGCTCCCGCATGGTATGTAAGGTTTCCCCAAAGGAGTAGTCCTCTGGTGGAGAGGCTGAAGGAATTGATTCCTCAGCATCAGAGTCCTCATAAGGGGGTAAAGAGTATCCTTGGTCTGAGGATGAATCTGAGGAGATGGACACCTGGTCGGATGAGTCATAGTCTGCATCCTGTCTAGACCTTTTATCAGGAGGAGGGTGGGACCCCCCTGATGAGAGTAATTAAGTCTTCGGCCATTTTGAGCATCTGTTTCTTAGGCATGGAGGCCTGTCCTGGTGAATGCTGAAGTTGTTTCTTTGTTCTAGATTTAGCAGAAGATCTAATGGTTCACTGAGTAGGCCTGAAAACACCCTCTGAAGCTGCGGGTTGTTCAGCTACTCCGGAGCCCTCTGAAGGGTTAGTCTTGGTAGGCCGTAAGTCTGGTGTATCCGAAGGCCCAGAAATCTCCACGTGGGAGTCGGAGGCGGCCTGTGGTTCCAAAGAAGCAGTTGTCAGGGGCTGCGAAGGTGCCTCGCTGAAAACCGGAGAACCAGCGACTGGCCTAGAAAAGGCTTTGTCGTCAGTTTTGGGCCTCGGATGCCTGTCCTTGTCTTTGCGTTTTGTGTATAACCCGGTCGTCGGTTGTTCCGACGGCATAGTGTAATTGAATTTTCTGCCACAATAATGTCGGGCAAAATCAAACCAAAGTTTAATAGTGCGCTTGTTAAACCTAGCACAAAACTGACAACCTGTGACGTCGTGGTCTGAGCCTAGGCATGGGATACAATAGGAATGGAAATCCTTATGAGGTATTTGCTTCCCACAAGAAATACAATTATTAACTTTTACTGACATCGGTCTGAGGCAAGAAAAAGTTTCCCCAACGGGGTACTTAGCTTTGTAGAAGACTTCGGTTCTGGATTCGGAATGAAAATCTCAGGAGTCGGCCGACCGGCACTTGCAAACTGCTTTTGCTTCGGGCACCACGCGGCAAGAAAGACAGAAGAAAATGGCGTCGGCTGCATCTTATATACCCCTGGCGCACTGATGTCAGTGAAGAAGCGACAGCAACCGACGCCGGACCAAGACTTTGGAATTCGGGCCGACTGCGGGACCGCCTGATGGCAGGATAACCCAAGTGTAATGACTGCAGCAGTGTAACACGATGAACATCAAGGTGATTTAGGATTACCTGAATTGAAGGGATATTTTACAGCTACATGGTTAGAGCTCATCTACATAACACAAGCAGAAGGTAATAATTCAAAGTGGAAACAAACGATAATTAATCAGGGGAAGTTCAAGAAATAAGGCGAGAGTGGGATTTTGGATGCAGAACCTTAAAGAGAATAACCACCACCATACAAAATATTATATTCATAAAGTTGCAGAAAGTATTCCAAGAACTAAGCCAATACATGAATGGAGAAATGAGATTTTGCTAATAGGGATGACTGTAGGTAGAAGAGGCAAGAGAGGTCTTGAATTTACTGGAGAAAAATGGCAAAAGAACCAAGGTATTGGGAGCAAATAACTAGAGAGGAAAAGGTAACAGAGTGGGATGAGGCCAAGAAGTAGTTTGGAATGCAGGCTAGGGACTGTTTTCACTATCGGGGTTTGATATCATAGTATGAAAAACCATAAAGGGATAGGAGAGTCCAAAATAAAAGACCTACTCTGGTAGAATTTTTAGTCAAATTTTGAATGGAAGCTTCTGTTAAAAAGCAATAATTAGTACGGCATATAAAATATTGCATAACAACTATACGAATCAAAGGAGACTAGAAAAGATTGGAAAAAAAAAGGAGT
Source organism: Protopterus annectens (assembly GCF_019279795.1). Taxonomy (NCBI): domain Eukaryota; kingdom Metazoa; phylum Chordata; order Ceratodontiformes; family Protopteridae; genus Protopterus; species Protopterus annectens. The sequence continues at coordinate 279,553,950 of NC_056736.1, read as the reverse complement.
CCTGAAAAGCAATTTACAAGGGAATGCTGAGAGGACATGTGCATAACTCCCAGGTATGCAACAAAGTCCAGAAAATTTAAGATTTGTGCTTGGAAGTGTTTGCATACATATTTTTATACTCCAAGCAGACTTCAAATATTTTTCCTCGGGTAGATAGCAAATGATGGAGGTGTGATGTGACCGAAAGAGGTAACTGGGAACATGTTTTGGGGACTGTAATAAGTTGGTAGATTTAAAAAAAATCCACTACAGAGTACTCTGTTAGAAATATTGGTGGAGAAAATGGCTGTAACTAAGTAATGAGTCATTTGAGCTGGTCACAGGATCTGAACTGCCTAGACATATTAAGACCTTACTAAGTTTAATTCTGTTGGCTGCCAAAAAAAAAACAAATAGAGCATAAAGAAAAAAAAATCTCCCAGGCAGATGGTGACATGGACTTCAAAGACACTCACACTCCCCACTGGCTCCAACCCATACGCAAGTATGTTCAGGGGTGTTGGAGATGGTAGAACTGACTATGGATGTGGGGCTATGGGGTACGGTGCAGAGTTATATGGAGCAATGAACCTTGCAACATGCCTGGGTAGAGATAAAAGGATATTAATCATTGGGGGTATGACACACTTTATTGAAATGCAAAGCGAAGGGAGTATAAGTAACCATGTGGGAGAAGTAGAACATGCTGGGATGAAGGTACAGAAGGGACCTCAGCCGGCAGTGCAACTTCATCCAGAAGGCAGCAATCACAGTATTTGTTTTATGGGGACATCAGGGAAGATAAAAGATCTCCATCTTTTGAAGTAGACTGTAATAAGCTGTACATCACTAGTGGTGTGGGGAGTGCAGGAAGGTGTAAATAAGACATACACATGAATAAAGCAAGTATTCACCAACCAAAGGTGGATTACGGTAGAGCCACATCAAGTACTCAAATTAATAAGCAGAACAACAGAAAGAAAAGAGGCAGAGGGAGTAATGAGAGCTACATTATCTAAGCCTTATAGAATGTTAGTTAACCTAGAAAGGACGTCATGCACAGAATACTAGGGGTATAGCAGACAGAGATGGAGGAGAAATTGTCAGAGTGGGAATGGTTTCATATACACCAATTTTCAAACTATGCAACAAAAAACAAAGTTCTGGATTTTTTGTATGGAAGTGCTTGTAAAGGTATTTTTCTTACACATCTAGTATGCAGGTTTAGATGTTTCTGGGAAATGAGGGGACCTGGTGGAGGTATGGGCAAAGGGGATGATGGCTGCATATATTATGGGAATGTGGCAAGTTGGAAAAATTTAGACAGGAGCTCTGAGGTCTAATAACACAACTAATTAAAAAGGAATGGACATTAGCTAAACAGATTTATTTTAGAGGGATGGTAAAAGACACATCTTGGGTTTATCAAAGGTTAATCTGAGTTCCACTACTACTAGTGAAGGCCATAGCCAAAAGATGGAAGAAAAAAGATCTCCTTACAACAGAAGAGGTTAGAAAGTGGGTCAAAAAGTGAACGGTGATTGATCGACCCTATGTAAATCAAAGCTTACAATGTCGAAGTGTCAGAACAGCGATTTTTTTTCCAAAAAAAAAAATCAATTTCAAACATTACATTAAGTGTGTGCCCCCCACACCCTCTACTTAAATATACCAACTCTGAGCCCACACTACAGTGCCGAAAACGGCAAAGTACCGAAGCGGCCAAGCAAATTCTTTCCCAGGGAAAGAATTTGCTTAACAGGCGATTCACAATTTTGCGTTTTCAGCCTTTTTAGTTTGACCAAGATGCATTTGAATGCGTCTTCGGTCTTCGAATATAGATCCTAGAAAGCTTGTCATAGAACTAGCGGAGAGAAAGGAAATGACATGGCTGATGGGAAGGAGAAGGGAATATAACAAAAAGTGGAGAAGATGGTTAGAAATCACGAATAATGGGAAATGAGAGCAAGAGTAGACTTACTGAGGCAAACAAGGTATAAGAAAATCTGAAGTGATGGAGTAAGTAGTAGTGCAGTGTGTGGATTCAAGGGGGAAATGTTAAAGCTTCTTGTTTGACCCAGCCCAGGAAGGAGTATAATTATAGATGAGCATAATTAAGGGCAGGTATTACAGCAAAGAAGTTGCCATGGATAGTGTATGAGGGCAGATAACAGATAAATAATAAGTAGTAACTTCGATAAAACCTAAAAACAAGGAAATACATTTATGAAACTGTTGTACATAGTTGAGGGGATGTTATAAATGTTTTAAATAGTTCCTTAAGTTATAAAATTAGGCAGACATGAATAATGATAGCATTATACACAAGACAAGTAGACAAGGCTCAACAACAATGATAAGGGGAATGAGTGGCTATGAAGAAGAAAAGTACAGTTTTGTACCTACCATAAATGTAGATGTTCGAGTGTTCACCCTGCTGCAGTCATCACACTTGGGTTATCCTGTCGTCAGGCGGTCCTGCAGTCGGCCAGAATTCCAAAGTCTTGGTCCGGCGTCGGTTGCTGTCGCCTCTTCCCTGACGTCAGTGCGCCAGGGGTATATATAATGCAACCAACGCCATTTTCTTCAGTTTTTCTTGCCCCAGATGTCAGGTGCCCCCAAAAAGGTGGTCAGGAATTAGTACCAAAAGGAGTAACCACTGCACAAACACAAAATCCCTTCAGCTATAAGCAAATACATCAGTAAGGCATAGAAGAGATTTAGCCAGTAGATCAGAGGGGATGGAGGGGGGGTAACCTGGACTGCAGCAGGGTGAACACTCGAACATCTACATTTATGGTAGGTACAAAACTGTACTATGTTCATCGTGTTACCCTGCTGCAGTCATCACACTTGGGTTGAATCCCAAAGCTAAGGTAGGGGGGAGGTATCATAGAGGGTTAGTGGAGGCTATAAGGCCCTGCAAAACTGCAGTGGCGAAGCCTGCCCTGGACTTTGAGTAAAGAGGTAAGTGATAGTGTTTGGTAAAGGTGTGTACAGAACTCCAAGTAGCAGCTTCTAAAATTTCCTTGGCTGGAACCCCCCTGAGAAAGGCTGTAGAGGTAGCTGTTGCCCTGGTAGAATGGGATCTAATGGTAGCAGGAACTGGTTTCCCATGATGGGTATAGCAGAAACGTATGCAATGACCTATCCATTTAGAAATGGTTTGCTTTGATATAGCCTTCCCTTGAGAAGCTGTAGCATAGGATACAAAGAGCTGGTCAGATTTTCTGAAAGCCTTAGTTTTGTCCAAATAGTAATGAAGCTGCCTGTGAATGTCCAAGGAATGCAGGAGTCTCTCACCTTTGTTCTGTGGATTGGGGAAGTAGGTGCGTAAGTGGATGGTTTGATTTAAAGCTACACTGGAAACCACCTTAGGCATAAAGGAAGGATTAGTTCGTAGAGAAACTCTGTCTTGATGAAAAATGAGGAAACGTTCCACTGCCGTTAGTGCCTGTAGCTCTGAGACTCTTCTAGCTGAAGTTATTGCTAGGAGCAGGGCAGTCTTCCATGACAGGAACTGAAGATCTGCAGAGAAAGCTGGTTCAAAGGGAGGTAGCGTTAGTTTTTCCAGAACAAAATTGAGGTCCCATGTTGGTGTAGTAGCTCTCCTGGGTGGTCTAATGGTTTTTGCCCCTCTGAGGAACTGCCTTAGAAGAGGATGTGAAAATAAAGGTGGATCCGTGTTGTAGTGAGCTGAAATAGCTGAAGCATGGATTTTAATTGAGGAAAAGGAAAGTCCTTTGTGCAACATCTCAGTTAAATACTGTAGAATGTGAGGCTGAAATGTGTCCTTGCCTTTAGCTTGGTTCCAGGCACAAAATCTTTTCCATTTGTCTGAATAAGCCTTCCTGGTGCTTGGCCTCCTGGCTTCCAGAATAATATCCAGAACTGCTTGTGAAAGAGGAGCTGGTTGGATGTTTAGATGATTTGCCATGCAGCCAGGTTTAAAGTTTTGAGCTGGCTGTGAAGAATCTGATTGCTTTGTTGTGTGAGCAAATGGGGGATTTGAGGCAATATTCATGGTGGGCTGTGGGCCATATTTTTCAATAGCGGATACCAGTGCTGGCATGGCCAGTCTGGGGCTATGAGAATCAGTTGTGGTCTCTCCTTTTTGACTTTCAAAAGAACCTTTGTGAGGAGAGGCAATGGAGGGAAGGCATATACTGTCAGGCTTTTCCAACTGAAAGAGAGAGCGTCCACTTTCCAAGCTTGATGGTGAAATGTCCTTGTACAAAATTTTGTCAGTTGATGGTTTTGAGGACTGGCAAACAGGTCTATGTCTGGAAAGCCCCATTTTTGAGTTATCATTGCAAATATTTGTGGATCTAGTTTCCACTCGTGGGGATCTTTGATGTTTCTGCTGAGGTCGTCTACCAATGTGTTCTTCTGTCCTGGCAGGAATTGAGCTTGTAACTGGACTTGGTAGGCCAGAGCTGTGTTCCATAAGGTCATTGCTTGCCTGCATAGAGGGTAAGAATGTGTACCCCCTTGTTTATGTACCACATTACTGTGGTGTTGTCCGTCTTTATTGCACGTTGTCCTGAATGTAATAGATCCTTGAAGGCTGTCAGAGCTTTCTGTACAGCTAGCATCTCTTTTTGATTTATGTGCAGATTTCTTTGATCTGCAGTCTATAGGCCTTGAATGCATTGTCCTGCCATGTGTGCCCCCCCAGGCATAGTCTGAAGCGTCTTTTGTGATAGTTTGCCTGGCTGGGGGGAAGGTGAAAGGCTGACCCTTGTTGAAGTGACATGCCTGTGACCACCATAGTAATTCCTGTTGTAGGCAGGGAATGAGAGACATCACTGTGTCCAAGCTGTGGCTGTGTTGAGACCATACGCTTTTTAGGTACCACTGTAATTTCCTCATATGCAGCTTTGCAAATGGTATTATTAGTATGCAAGATGCCATGAAGCCCAAAGCCTGCAGAATTTTTCTTGCAGTTAATTGGGTCTTTGTTGCCATTGTCTTGAAATATTGAGTCAGTTGTAGTTGCTTGTCTGGCGTAAGATAAGCCTTCTGGGCCGTTGTATTCAAGCTGGCACCCAGGAATGTCATTTTTTTGTGAGGGGACTAGTTTTGACTTCTTTCCATTTACTGTGTACCCCAGGCAGTTTAGTAGATGCTTTACAAAGGCCAGATGATGTAAGAGAATGTCTTTGCTTTCTGCTTGGATGAGGCAGTCATCCAGGTACTGATATATTTGAATTCCTCTTTGTCTGCAGTATGCAATTACTGGTGCCAGGCATTTTGTGAAAACTCTGGGCGCAGTAGATAAGCCAAAGGGCAGTGCAGAGAATTGGTAATGGGTTGAACCTGCAATGAAACGGAGGTATCTACTGCAACTTTGTCTGATAGGGACATGCAGGTATGCCTCCTTGAGGTCCAACGTTACAAGCCATGCTTCCTTGCCCAACATGGGAAGTAGCTGCTGTAGTGTTAGCATCTTGAATTTGGGTACTTGTAAGTAAGTGTTTAGAATTGAAAGGTCCAGAATTGGTCTCCAGGCATTGTCCTTTCTGGGCACTAGAAAGAGTCTTGAGTAAAATCCTTGGCCTTGCTCTCGAGTAGGTACCAGTTGAATGGCTCTCATGTCCATGAGAGCTGTAATTTGCTTTTGTGCCTCTGCCCATTGATTTTGTGGCAGGTTTGGCATTCCTCTTTCATTGGCAAGGTGTGAAAGTGGAATCTGTATCCTCGTAAAATTATGTCTAGGACCCATTTGTCCTTTGTGACAATGTGCCAGTTGTCTGCAAAAAGTGCGAGTTTTCCCCCCAAGGGGGCTGCCAAGAGAGTATTGCTTGGCTGGATGAGGTGCAAGTCATTGAGTTTGCCTTCTGGTGGTTTGAGACCTGTCTTCTCCTCCCTTCTGTGTTGTAGAGCCCCATTGGCAAGGTTTATACTGGGCTTGTGGTTGTCCTCTGCCCCTTGGGCGTCTGTATTTACCCCTCTGTGGTCTGTCAGTGGCTGGAAAGGACCAATTTTTTGTTGGCCAGTTTCTGCTGAAGCGAGGAGGTTGTACTTGTAGGAAATCTTTGACTGTCTGCATAGATTTTGCCTTATCTTCCATTTTCTTTAAAACTTCTTCTGCTTTAACTCCAAAAAGAACATCCTGCTGTAAGGGAGCATCCAGTAGTTTTGCTTTAACATGATCAGGCAGAGTTTGTTCTTTTAACCAAGCATGCCTACATATAACAGACACAGTGACAGCTGCTCTGCAGGAGGCCTCCAAAGAATCAAACCCACATTGTAAGGTATGTTTGCCCACCTGCTCAGTGGCTTGCAACAGATCCTGTACTTCTTTCAATTCAGATTGTTGAGGGAGAGAGGTTATTCTTTGCTTTAACTGAGAGATTAGAAATTGCTGATACTTAAGCATGTGAAATTGACAATTCAGTGCCCTAATAGCAAGTGTAGCTGAGGTGTAAACCTTTTTCCCCCACCTGTCTAATGCTTTGGAATCCCTCTCAGAAGGTACTGGGTTTTTAGCCATAGATGCCTTAGCCCCCTTGGGACCCTGTGAGATAGTCTCTGGGTCAGCTACAGGGCTTTTGTAAAAAAAATTGTGGGAATCAGGCACTGTATAGTATCTGTCAGGCTTAGCCGGAGCAGGAGGTAGAGAGTCTGGGTTGAAACTGGATTCTAAATAGACATCATCCACAATGTCCAAAACTGGCGGGATGGCAAGTGGTCTATGTTGGGGGAGTAAAAGAAACTCTCTGAGCCTTTTCTTTGAGTCAGGGTAGTCCTGACCTTCCCAGTGAAAATGTTCCCTCATAGTGTGTAAAGTTTCCCCAAAGGAGTAGTCTTCAGGAGGAGAAGCTGAGGGAATAGAGTCCTCAGCATCAGATTCTGCATAAGGAGAGAAGGAGTAGTCTTGGTCCTCAGAGGAGTCTGAAGAAATGGACATTTGCTCAGAGGATGCATAATCTTCCTCCTGTCTAGGCCTTTTGTCAGGAGGGGGCTGGGAACCCCTGATTAAAGAAATCAAATCTTCAGCCATTTTGAGCATCTGTTTCTTAGGCATGAGGCCTTGAACAGGAGACTGAAGTGCAGTCCTTTTAGATTTAGAAGGGGTCTTCGACTTAGAAAACATTTTAATGGTGAGTGTCGTCGGTCTGAAAACACCTTCAGAAACCGATGGCGTTTCTGTAGCACCGACGTCTTTTGTAGCAAAGTCGTCGGAAGGGCCTGAAGTAAAAGGCTGCATCGGCCTGGTACATTCCATCAAAATTTCCGTAGCGGTCTCGGGTTCCAGATCTGCGGTAGTCAGGGGCTGCATCGGAGCCTCACTGAGGACCGGAGAACCGGATGCCAGATTGGCTGAGGCCTCGGAATCTGGCTTAGGTCTGGGCTGTCTGTCCTTATCCCTGCGTTTTTTGTGCACGCCGGTAGTCGGTTGCTCTGACGGCATGGTGTAGTTAAATTTCCTACCGAAGTAGTGTCGTGCGAAATCAAAGCGCCTTTTAATAGTACGCTTATTAAACCTAGCACAAAACCGACAAGAAGTGACGCTGTGGTCTGGGCCTAGGCAAGGTATGCAATAAGAATGAAAATCCTTATGAGGTATTTGCTTCCCACAAGAAATACAATTGTTAACTTTTTCTGACATCGGTCTGAGGCAAGAAAAGGTTTCCCCAACGGGGTACTTAGCTTTATAGAAGACTTCGGTCTGAAATTAGAATTCGAAAATCTCAGGAGTCGGCCAACCAGCACTTGCGAACTGCTTCTGCTTCGGGCACCGCGCGGCAAGAAAGACTGGAGAAAATGGCATCGGTTGCATTATATATATACCCCTGGCGCACTGACGTCAGGGAAGAGGCGACAGCAACCGACGTCGGACCAAGACTTTGGAATTCTGGCCGACTGCGGGACCGCCTGACGACAGGATAACCCAAGTGTGATGACTGCAGCAGGGTAACACGATGAACATCACTGCAATCAAGTTTTAAATTAAGCAATATGTACTGATGTACTGAACTTTGGTAAAATGTTAGAAGACAGATGGAATGTATTTAACAATACAGTTTTGAGGCCATGGTTTGAAATTGAAGACCTTGTTATTGTTGTCATGTATATACTGAAAAAATTATTTTTTTTTTCAATAAAAAGATATTGCTGGTGTCTGGGATACAATGAAATGAGACTTTAGTCCTGCTATCAAAATAAAAGAATGAAAAATATAAGAAAATGGTTAAAAAATATTGTGAAGGGATGGCAAGTGTTAAAGCAACACAGAATAGCTTAATGAATCTCACTGATGAGGAAGGGGAGTAACTGGGAGGTACAGGGAAGAGCACAAAACCTAGCACAGAAGTTAACAAAGTAGAAAGTGGAAAGTTCAGTAATAATAAGGGATCCTACCGCCAGGAAAGTTATAAAAAACTCCGAAGGACTTCAAGAAACAGTTTGGGCATTTTAATGAAATTCTCTACAAAGCAGAAGAATAGGGTGATCATGGCAGGATTTTGATGGAGAAGTTTATGGTAAACCTGGGCTTGACAAAAGGGGTGGAGGGAAGCACTCAGCAGTTAGTTGCTAATACAGAAGAGGAAAAAATTAAAAAAAATGGTGCTGGACAACCAGGTCACACTGTATACCCACAGATCTCTGGAAATTGGGGTGAAAGACCCTAATAGGTATTTAAAAGAAATTATTTCATAATACTCTATAGAGAGATGGGGACTATACATTCTGGAAAAAAGCTGTGGTGGTAGTTGCTAGGTGAGGTGCTATAGCACAAGTGCCAGGATGGATTTCTTCAAGTAGAATTACTTCAGACATTGCTTCTATGCAATCTAGTCTGTAGAAGTATTTCAGACTTCATGCTACAACTGCTTATTGCAAGTCTAGATAAGGAAGCACAATCCTACTTTAAGCTGTATTGTGAACTAAAGCCATTGTCAGTGTTAGAAACATTACAGATAAAGATGAATAGATCATCATAAGCTTTGACCCTTTTCTGTATGAATATAGTACTGTTGGGTATAAGGAAACTTATTGGATGTGAGAAATGTCTTCAGTAATGGAGAAGTTACTAGAAATGTGACAATCCAAGCTGTCATTTAGATGATGATGAAAGAAAAATGTATTGTGTGTTGCAATTGTCAATTAGAAAATATAAACTGTAACTGGGGGGATATTCCAAAAGAACTACCTAAGCTGAGAAACTGTTGATTTTTTATTTTGTCTATTTAATTTAGCCTTCAGTCTGCCAAGTTAGCTTCACATTTTGCGATTTTTAAGATGCTGTTATCCTGTTTAGCAGAATAAAACCTACTGCCACAATATGACTGATGTCTGCAAGGATTTTATGTGGGGCAAACTACAGTCATATATTTTACAATGGTGAGCCTATAGAACATGAACGAATCTAGTACATTACCCCATATCTCCTTGCAGGTTTATGATACAGTAGTGCAGATGGAGAGGGAGAGCTGTGGCAGTGGGAACAGACTGGGAGCCACACAGCGCCATTCTCATTCCAAGTTGGAAAAAAGCCAGCACCTTTAAGAATGCATCTGTAAGTCCACAGTTTAAAAAAAAAATGTTGAAAAAAGGGTGGATGGAGCAGCTGAGATTGTATGTGTTTTGTAGGAAGAAGCAGCAGGAAAAAAGCTAGGACTAAGCACACTTTATCTTTCTAACTGTTAACTTGCAATGAATCATGTTACAGATGTGAACTCAGCATTGTTTAATGGGAGACCCCTTTAAGCTCAACGCTAATAAATTAATGCCTTCAAGACATACAAGTCATTAAATGGACCTGAGTGGTTCAAAGAATAAACTCTTATTAGTGTATGGCAGGAAATTCTAATAGAAAAAAATGAACAGATAGTCAAGTATTTTTAACTATCACTATCACCTTCTATAGACAGAGACTGCGGTGGTGGTGCTGCGGTAGCGTTGTCGCCTCACAGTTAGACGTTGGCCATTCGATTTTCAGAGCATCTTCTGTGTGGCGACATGCGTGAATGGGCGTTCCTTCGTTGAAGGTTGTGCATAAGGCCCGGCAAGCCAGCATGTAAAACTCTACTGCCAATCATTAGCGGACCGGAGTTCCGCTGTGGCGACCCCTAACCGGGAAAAGCCGAAAGACACAAACAAACTTTCTACAGACAGAACCTTGACAGATAAACTTGTGTGGAAAGTAAAAGCAGGCTGTATCACCATAAAACTACTACATTATAATGGCAGGAAAATTCCAGTTTACTGTTTTGCAGTACAACCAGCAAAGACAAGAACTGTTGTATCTGAGGCATGGTTAAAGTCTTAAAGCAGTAGTACATATGAATGCATGACATCTGTCATTTGAAGCTGCCCAAGAAAGACAGATTAGAATACAAGGAGTCATAAATTAAAATCAAATTACTGTATTATGCCTAGCAAAGGTTTCAGCATTACAAAGGTTTATGGTAGAATTCAGACATTCTGTTTTCTGCAACAAGAAGACAGAGTCAATTCCCAGGAAAAGTGTGTCACATGATCTCAATCTCTTAGAAAAAACTTCACTGAGTATCTAATGTACATGTTCTTCCATGCATGAACAGTAACATTTTTCTCTTAGACAATTGCATCTACATAGTGAAAGCCTGATTATGTCTTTTTAAGGTTGATTATATGTAAGTTAACACAATTCTGTAACGGTCACTTGTGTTTGAAAATGAGAAGTTATGTACTTACCATAACGTTCCATGTTAGTTGTCTTCTTCTTGTCTTCTTTCTTGCTGGATGGGTTCGGAGCCGAACCTTGGCTCCGACTCGGCCTAATACTAAAGCTCGAGAGCTATTTTTACTGGCTCGAGGATATGCTGTGTCTAGACACAGTGTGGATGATAACATTGATTTACTGATCGTTGGAAATTCTACTGAGCACGTGAATAGTAAATCATTACCTACGGAGTTTACTTTTGACTTTTCTTTCGGCCATTATGCGGAGGAAGCAAGACGGACGGGGGCTAGACCCAAGTCCAGTCAGAATATAAAGACATACGCTAGTGCAGCTACAAAGGAACAGAATACCAAAGGTACTGTCATTTTTAACAAACAATCAACCATTGGTAATCAAACATGTGAATCTAGTAAAAGACATTGTCTAAAAAATTTTTTAGACAAAGACTGTGTGTTTGACAAAAGGAAAGACATTAAAAACAGTAACCATTGTAATAGTAAAAAATCTTTAAAGGACCTTATATTTGAATTTGGCAAAAAGCTGAATGTGATTAATGCAATCAAACTGGATAATGCGTATTTGACACATTGTATTGATTGTAAAGTAGTACCGATGGGGCTACGATTCTTTAAAACACCTATGGGTATCTATTGTTCTGATGACATAGTTTCTGACTTCAATAATTTGTTTGATAAATTCGGCACTGAGTACATGCACATGTTGATTAAGTATTATGATGCCAAGCTTTGTAAAGAACTGGAGGAAATTGAAAGAATGAATGAAATTATAGTTAATGACCTATTGTTTCCGCAATGGGAGAGATTGTATTATAGACAATTTGAGTTAGCCAAAGAGAGGACTGACAAGATCTTTGATAGAAAATATAAGAAATTTAATAGGGACTCTGACCAGTATAAGAGAGGAAAGGTATATACATGGAATGGAGTGTACCAGGCCCCACACAAGGAAGTTAGGGAAGCAGATAATAATTGGCAGGTTAATAATTATGATGAATATGCGGAAAATTTTCATCGGGGTTACAACAAAAAACCTTACAAGGGATGGACAAAAAAACAAAACATGGAGGTAAATACATATGTAGGGATGAAGGATGTTATGCTTTCACACTATAGTACAGCAAGCCACGTAAATGACCAGGATGAATCCATTGAGCATGAAGGATGCATTAGTAGGTATAGAAATTTTCAAATTTTCAACTACACTAATATGCATTTGAATAAGGCACACTTTGGACTTTTGTCCAAGGGAATGAAATTTATACCGGTTAGAAGTTTTAGGCTTGTGGACTGTATATGTGATGTTAAGAAATATGTGAGGAAACTTAATTTGGCTATCATGTTTAAGGACAACAGTTCTAATGTGGAGTACCACATCGCAACAGATGTGGATTCTTTAAGAAAGAAAAGTACTTTTATGCCAATAATGAACAGAGAAGTAGGTAGATTTGAAAAGGCGGTTTTGCATGATATATACAAGAAAAGTCGATCATTTAGAGTCAGTAAGAGAACTGCTAATCTCACTGTTGAAGAAAATGAAGTGTTGGATGACTTAAGATCTAGGACTGATATAAGAGTTATGAAGCCCGACAAGGGGGGTGGGGTTGTGATTTACGATAGCATGGAATATAGAAATAAAATACATGACATACTCCATAATTTGGAAAATTATGAGAGTATCTCCACCAATGAGTTAAATATAGCATACAAAAGGATTGATTTATATTTGGAAGAATATCTTATTGACAACAGGATTACGGATGATTTATATAAGTACCTTAGGGTGGAACATCCGACATTGGCTATTTTGGTGGGGATACCGAAAGTACATAAAGATGTTAACAACCCACCCTTTCGTCCAATAACATCGGGGAGCAAATCAAAAACATTCCCCATAGGTGTAGTAATTGACAATATGTTAAAACATATTTATAATAAGGTCGAGCATTTGGTGAAGGATTCGTGGGAATTTCTTGCAAATTTTCCAGCTTATACTACTAACAATAACCTCATTTATGCATCTATTGATGTTATAGATTTATTTACATGTATCCCGAAGATTGAAGGACTAGAAGCATTCAGTGAAAGTATATATCGGTATGGTGAACTAGAATGGGACAGAGTACAGTTAATTAATGAACTTATGTCCATTGTCCTGGACAATAATTATATTTATTATGAGGGAGAAATATTCAAACAGGTTAAAGGAGTGGCAATGGGGTCAGCCTGTGCCCCAATCTATGCCAATTTAGTAATGTTGAATTGGGAGGAGAAGATCGTGTTCAAGAGTGTATATGAAGAAAAAATTAAACATTACTCACATTTTTTAGACGATATATACATTATATGGGAAGGTGACCAGGATTCGTTTGATGATTTTTTCACCTTTATAAACAACAGTAGTGAATATTTGAAATTCACGTCTAATGTCAGCAAAGTTGGTGTACCTTATCTGGATACTATCATTACTAGGAAAGATGGCACATATAAATCTAACATACATAGGAAAAAAACTTTCAGTAATTCGTATTTGGATTATGGAAGTTGCCACCCCGGTAAGACCAAAAGGAATATATACAAAGGGCAATGCATTAGAGCACTTAGAATGACTTCTGAGTACACCGATATGGTGGATGAGATAGATCTCATTACTTCCTTCTTTATAGATAAGGGATACAATAAGAAAATGATGGACCAAGTTAAGGTGGAGGTTATTGAGCAATGGGGGAAAAAATATATCCCCATGTTGGGTATCAAATACGTTAATGTACCAAACAGTAATATTGCATTAATTGAAAAGGTAAAAGTTAATGGTAAGGACTTCGGTAGATCATGTGTTATAGAATTTGGCCCACACTGTAATACTATTAAAGACATACTTAACAAGCATTGGCACACATTGTTAGTCAATGATGAAATTACGGATATATTGGGAGTTAAGCCCAGCTTTATATATAGGATGGGACAGAATTTGAAACTCCTTTTGGAAAAAAGTACAAGGGGAATGGAACATCAAGGTGTGGGCAGTACAAAGAGATGTGGCTCCTGCAATCAGTGTAGGTATATTACGGAGGAGACAGAGATAGTTTTAATGAACTATAACAAGACTAGATTAATTCCTAAAAAAGGGAATTGTAACACTAGGAATTTAGTGTATGTGGCTATATGTAAAAAATGTTCTTCCTATTATATTGGAAAAACTGAACAAAAGTTCAGAAAAAGGATATACGCTCATATTTATTCCTTTAGGAAAAAGGATGAAAAAAATGCCTTAGCCAAACATACAATGAACAGAGGGAGTGAGCATGAGTTCAAATTTTGCATTTTAGAAACAGTAATGCCAAACCCAAGGGGTGGGAACACCAAGGGGAATTTGCTATATAGAGAATGTTTTTGGCAGATATTGACTGATGCCACAACCCCCCCCGGGAATTAACGATTTTATCTCTGTTAAGCCTATACTTGCAGTATGAGAATTGTATTATGTATTTTTATACATTTTATGTTTTTACATGTTATATTATGTAATGACATTTATATTTATATTTATATTAATATTAACAGCATTTATTGAGTGTGGTACATTGGGGGTATGGTGTTGTTTTTATTTGTTACTAGCATATTGATTGGTATTTATACTTATTTTTAATATATACCGAATGAATTAAACACACATACAATATACACACTGAAAAAGAAAGGATGTATATGCCAATACATTTTAATTGTATTTGTTAATAGTATAGGAATACAGTGTAGTTGATTAATTATTTACAAATATCAAACATATTTTGTACATGAATATTATCAGTACAACATTTTTTATGTGTAGTGAATTTTTAGTGCTATAATATGGCATACATGCATTTAATAAGGCGTTGTTGCTTTAAATGTGTTACAGCAACTTGGCGCCAAAATATGTATTTAAAGTCTGTTTAAACTACTAAATAGTGTTCTGATGAAGCACACACTACGTGTGTGAAAGCGCTTAACCTTGCAATTTGTATTGAATAAACTGGATTTGTTTTATCAGCTCTGTGATCTGCGGACTCATTATCAGCACCTGCATATTTTTTGTGGTTTTGAGAACAGTTGGCGTTCCCTGATCCATTGGCGTACAGCGACTTGACGCCACTTTTGACTTTCTTTAGTTCTTTCGCTGCTTTTGGTAACAATACAGTTTTGAGGCCATGGTTTGAAATTGAAGACCTTGTTATTGTTGTCATGTATATACTGAAAAAATTATTTTTTTTTTCAATAAAAAGATATTGCTGGTGTCTGGGATACAATGAAATGAGACTTTAGTCCTGCTATCAAAATAAAAGAATGAAAAATATAAGAAAATGGTTAAAAAATATTGTGAAGGGATGGCAAGTGTTAAAGCAACACAGAATAGCTTAATGAATCTCACTGATGAGGAAGGGGAGTAACTGGGAGGTACAGGGAAGAGCACAAAACCTAGCACAGAAGTTAACAAAGTAGAAAGTGGAAAGTTCAGTAATAATAAGGGATCCTACCGCCAGGAAAGTTATAAAAAACTCTGAAGGACTTCAAGAAACAGTTTGGGCATTTTAATGAAATTCTCTACAAAGCAGAAGAATAGGGTGATCATGGCAGGATTTTGATGGAGAAGTTTATGGTAAACCTGGGCTTGACAAAAGGGGTGGAGGGAAGCACTCAGCAGTTAGTTGCTAATACAGAAGAGGAAAAAATTAAAAAAAATGGTGCTGGGCAACCAGGTCACACTGTATACCCACAGATCTCTGGAAATTGGGGTGAAAGACCCTAATAGGTATTTAAAAGAAATTATTTCATAATACTCTATAGAGAGATGGGGACTATACATTCTGGAAAAAAGCTGTGGTGGTAGTTGCTCGGTGAGGTGCTATAGCACAAGTGCCAGGATGGATTTCTTCAAGTAGAATTACTTCAGACATTGCTTCTATGCAATCTAGTCTGTAGAAGTATTTCAGACTTCATGCTACAACTGCTTATTGCAAGTCTAGATAAGGAAGCACAATCCTACTTTAAGCTGTATTGTGAACTAAAGCCATTGTCAGTGTTAGAAACATTACAGATAAAGATGAATAGATCATCATAAGCTTTGACCCTTTTCTGTATGAATATAGTACTGTTGGGTATAAGGAAACTTATTGGATGTGAGAAATGTCTTCAGTAATGGAGAAGTTACTAGAAATGTGACAATCCAAGCTGTCATTTAGATGATGATGAAAGAAAAATGTATTGTGTGTTGCAATTGTCAATTAGAAAATATAAACTGTAACTGGGGGGATATTCCAAAAGAACTACCTAAGCTGAGAAACTGCTGATTTTTTATTTTGTCTATTTAATTTAGCCTTCAGTCTGCCAAGTTAGCTTCACATTTTGCGATTTTTAAGATGCTGTTATCCTGTTTAGCAGAATAAAACCTACTGCCACAATATGACTTATGTCTGCAAGGATTTTATGTGGGGCAAACTACAGTCATATATTTTACAATGGTGAGCTTATAGAACATGAACGAATCTAGTACATTACCCCATATCTCCTTGCAGGTTTACGATACAGTAGTGCAGATGGAGAGGGAGAGCTGTGGCAGTGGGAACAGACCGGGAGCCACACAGCGCCATTCTCATTCCAAGTTGGAAAAAAGCCAGCACCTTTAAGAATGCATCTATAAGTCCACAGTTTAAAAAAAAATGTTGAAAAAAGGGTGGATGGAGCAGCTGAGATTGTATGTGTTTTGTAGGAAGAAGCAGCAGGAAAAAAGCTAGGACTAAGCACACTTTATCTTTCTAACTGTTAACTTGCAATGAATCATGTTACAGATGTGAACTCAGCATTGTTTAATGGGAGACCCCTTTAAGCTCAACACTAATAAATTAATGCCTTCAAGACATACAAGTCATTAAATGGACCTGAGTGGTTCAAAGAATAAACTCTTATTAGTGTATGGCAGGAAAAAATGAACAGATAGTCAAGTATTTTTAACTATCACTATCACCTTCTATAGACAGAGACTGCGGTGGTGGTGCTGCGGTAGCGTTGTCGCCTCACAGTTAGACGTTGGCCGTTCGATTTTCAGAGCATCTTCTGTGTGGCGACATGCGTGAATGGGCGTTCCTTCGTTGAAGGTTGTGCATAAGGCCCGGCAAGCCAGCATGTAAAACTCTACTGCCAATCATTAGCGGACCGGAGTTCCGCTGTGGCGACCCCTAACCGGGAAAAGCCGAAAGACACAAACAAACTTTCTACAGACAGAACCTTGACAGATAAACTTGTGTGGAAAGTAAAAGCAGGCTGTATCACCATAAAACTACTACATTATAATGGCAGGAAAATTCCAGTTTACTGTTTTGCAGTACAACCAGCAAAGACAAGAACTGTTGTATCTGAGGCATGGTTAAAGTCTTAAAGCAGTAGTACATATGAATGCATGACATCTGTCATTTGAAGCTGCCCAAGAAAGACAGATTAGAATACAAGGAGTCATAAATTAAAATCAAATTACTGTATTATGCCTAGCAAAGGTTTCAGCATTACAAAGGTTTATGGTAGAATTCAGACATTCTGTTTTCTGCAACAAGAAGACAGAGTCAATTCCCAGGAAAAGTGTGTCACATGATCTCAATCTCTTAGAAAAAACTTCACTGAGTATCTAATGTACATGTTCTTCCATGCATGAACAGTAACATTTTTCTCTTAGACAATTGCATCTACATAGTGAAAGCCTGATTATGTCTTTTTAAGGTTGATTATATGTAAGTTGTGTCGCCACACAGAAGATGCTCTGGAGCATTTCTCCCCGGGCCTCCGCTGAAAACAGGCTCTATGGAACCTAGTCGGACATTCCCGGTCAACAAATGTTAAATAAATAAAAATAAATAAATAAAATAAATAAGTTAACACAATTCTGTAACGGTCACTTGTGCTTGAAAATGAGAAGTTATGTACTTACCATAACGTTCCATGTTAGTTGTCTTCTTCTCGTCTTCTTTCTTGCTGGATGGGTTCGGAGCCGAACCTTGGCTCCGACTCGGCCTAATTCTAAAGCTCGAGAGCTATTTTTACTGGCTCGAGGATATGCTATGTCCCATAATGCTAAGTGTCATATACCCAGATCAAAAGGGAGCAAGGGAGCTAGCTGGGGATATAACTGAGGTGGCAATAACTCTCACAAGGTACTCTAGATCTTCCCAGGCTAGGGGGATGGGGGGTGGGACGCAAGAAAGAAGGCAATTAACATGGAACATTATGGTAAGTACATAACTTCTCAATGTTAAGTTGTCAATCTCGCCTTCATTCTTGCTGGATGGGACAGCGTCCCTAGCACCTAAGTCCTGGGTGGCTCAATGGAACAAACTCTTGAGTACAGTAGAACCAAAATCAGCCAGACTTCTGAAGGCCATATTGAGCTTGTAATGAGAAATGAAGGTATGAGGAGAGGCCCAAGTGGCCGCTGCGCAAATGGAATCCATCAGCAATCTTGCCTGAAAGGCTATTGAAGAAGCTAAAGCTCTGGTTTAGTGGGCTCTAGGCTTAGTAGGAAGTTCCCTGTTCCTCAACTGGTAGACCAACATGATAAGACAGGACAACCACCTGGACAAGGTTGCCTTAGAGACTGGTTGGCCTTGCTTCCCTTCCGCATAAGACAGGAAGAGCTGGTTTGATTTTCTCATCTGCTTAGTTCTATCCAGGTAGAAGCGTAATTGACGGTGAACGTCCAAACAATGTAACTTTCGTTCAGCTCTACTGGTATAATTTGGGAAGAAGAATGGAAGGTCTACGGTCTGATTCAGATTTTTCTCTGAGATTATTTTGGGTAAAAAAGATGGATTAGTCCTAAGTGACACTCTGTCTTTGTGAAAAACAAGATAAGGAGGGTGAACGCAAAGGGCTTGAAGTTTCGAGACCCATCTTGCTGAGGTGATGGCTACTAAGAAGAGCGTTTTCCATGAGAGCAACTTCAACGAACAAGAAGCCGCCGGCTCAAAGGGAGGAAGAATTAAAGAAGACAGTACCAAATTTAAGTCCCACGGTGGGGGAGGGTCCTTAACTGGGGGCCTAAGTAAAAGGGTTCCTTTTAAAAAGGCTTTGCAAAGTTTGTGGGACATGATGCTGGTCTCTGACAAGCCAACGTGGAAATTTGCAATAGCTGCCAGTTGAACTCTGATGGTGGCTGAGGAGGAGCCCAATCGAAAGAGTTCTGCTAGAAACTCTAGAACTGTCTGAACAGGAGCCGTAAAGGGGTCCACGAGTTTTTCCCCTGCCCAGACAGAGAAACGCTTCCATTTGCTAGCATAAGTCTTTCCGGTAGTAGACTTGTGAGAAGCGAGGATGATATTGTGAACTGGTTGAGAGATAAGGGGAAGCCTGGCTAGGGTTGGAAATGGAGCAACCAAGCTGTGAGGTTGAGAGATCGAAGGAACTGAAGCAGCCCACCCGATTGATGGGTCAGAAGATCTGGCACTGGGTCCAGATGCCAGGGCTGCTCCAGTAGATGGCGTTGCAGGAACGGAAACCAAATTTGTCGAGGCCAGTAAGGGCAATGAGGATCATCTTGGCTCTCAAGGCAGTCGCTTTCTGGACTAATTGAGTAATCAAGGGAAAGGGGGGAATGCATACAGAAGACCCAGGGGCCAATCGTGAACTAGAGCCTCTCTGGGGGGTGCAGCTGGGAGAGGGAAGAGGGCGAAGAAGTCTGGGCACTTGCTGTTTAGAGGTGTTGCAAAAAGGTCGCAGCAAGGCTGACCCCACCTTCTGAAAATTCTTCCGCTACTATCTGGTTGACAGACCACTCGTGAGGCATGAGAATGGCTCTACTCAGTCTGTCCGCTATGACGTTGGACTTCCCACGAATATGCGTTACTACCAGAAACCGTTGAGAAGAGATCGCCCATTGCCAAAGTCTGAGTGCTTCTCGACATAGGGGGTAGGATCTTGTTCCGCTCTGCTTGTTGATGTACCACACTACAGACATATTGTCTGTTTGAATTGCAATAGTTCCGGTGGGTAGAGAGTCCTGAAGGGCCTGCAACGCTAAAAGTACCACTCTCATTTCCAAGACATTTATGTGCAAGTGGCATTCGAAGGGTTGCCATGTGCCCTGGACTGTCCTGCCCCAAAAATGCCCCCCCCCACCCGATCAGGGAGGCATCCGTTGTCACAGTGGCAACAGGAGGAGGAAGGACCACAGGTCTGCCCTGGAGTACCTGAGGGGAGACCGTCCACCAAGAAAGGTGTCTTTTGCATGACTGAGTGATTAGAATGGTGTGTGACATGGGGAGCTGCTGAAAGGACCACTGGGAAAATAGCATCCACTGCAGGATCCGCATATGAAAATGCGCTAGAGGGAGTGAAGTGATTGCTGCTGCCATGAGACCAAGTGTTTTTAGTACAAATCTGGCTTGGACTCTGCTCTCCTGTAATAGGATCTGAACATGGTTGCGAATGTCTGAAACACTTTGTGTTGGTAGTTTTGCTGAGAGCTCCACATTGTTTAAAACAGTGCCTATGAAGGTAATAGACTGACAAGGCGACAATGCAGACTTTTCAAAATTTATAGAGATACCTAGCGTGTTGCATGTTTGTACAGCGTAATCTCTGGATTGGAGTAGTTGGTGCCTGGCGGTGGCAGTAAGGAGCCAGTCGTCTAAATATGGAAACACCTGGAATCCTTGTCATCTCAGGTGAGCCGCAACCACTGCCATGCATTTGGTAAACACCCTGGGGGCTGTGGTGAGGCCAAAGGGCAGGGCTCTGAATTGGTAGTGACTGGCTCCCAGCCGGAAGCGGAGAAACCTTCTGGAGCACCTGTTCATCTTGATATGGTAGTACGCATCCTGAAGGTCTACAGAGCTCATCCAATTGTCCTGACCCAGAAAGGGTAGAATGGACTGTAGCATGACCATCTGGAACTTCGTTCTTTGAACTGACTTGTTCAGCCTGCTGAGATCCAAAATAGGTCTCCAGTCCCCTGTCTTTTTTGGTACCAAAAAGAACTTGGAGTAGATTCCGGATCCTTGTTGGTCTGCTGGGACTGGCTGGATGGCCCATTTTCTTAGCAGCTTTGAAATTTCTAGTGCTGCTTGATCTCTCAGACCGGGTGGAACGTCTGGAAGGGGCTGTTTTGGCTGATGTGGGGTGTGAATAAAGGGAATTCTGTAACCCTCGGATATGATCGACCGTACCCATTTGTCTTGCGTGAAGGAATGCCAGGCTTCTGGATATAGTGATAGTCTTCCCCCGACTGCCTCCGAAGGTGGACAGTCAGGCAGCTCCTCAGGGGTGCTGGAAGGGTTTGTCAGAGAAAGATTCTCTGCTACCCTGATTTTGAGGACCCCCCCCTGCCCCTAGGGCGATGCCTGTTATTGTTCCCTCCTCTCCCTCTGGAGGGAAGCTCGCCACGTGCGTCATGCAGTACTCCCTGGGGTTTCCGGAACCACATTTTTCCACTCTTTTGACCCTTAGGGTATGGTCTAGAAGGAGTGGAAAAACGGACTCCCACGGCAGAGAGAGTCTTGCCTTCCTGCTCGCACCTGGTCAATGTATCCTTCACTTGAGGTCCAAACAAGGCAGAACCGTCAAAGGGGGTGTTAATGAAGGACGCCTTGAAGGGGTCGGCAAAGTTGCAAAGCCACATCCAGGCGTGTCTTTTTAGAGCAACGCCCGTGCCTGCAGCCCTACTCACTCCATCGGCGGCATAGGAAATGAGCCACATGGAGGAGTTTACAATAGAGTTCAGGGTCCCCAGCTGGGAGTTGATCTTTTCCTGAGACCCCGCAGCTGATGGGTCCTGTAAGGTATCACCTAGTTCTTTGAGAAGGTCTCTCTGAAGATGGGTGAAATGGCACAAATAATTCAGCAAACGCATGGCAAAGGTCGCTGAAGAAAACGTCTGCTTGCCGTACCTATCCATAGTCCTAGATTCCTTATTAGGAGGATGGACAGGAACTGAAGGGTCAGCCAACTCCTTCTTTGTGGCCGCCGCCACCACCATGGCATCAACGGGGACACCCTTAGTGAGAAACTGCTTGTCCGAAGGGGCTGTAATAAATTTTGTGGGCCTCCAGGGAGTTGGTTCCATAGTATCCGGAGCCGTCCACGCCTTCCGAGCCACCACGTCCATGAGTGGAACGAAAGGCAGGGACACCCAGGAGGTGGAAGGGCGAGAAAAGAACGTATCCACGTACACCAACTCGTCCTCGGAAGGGTTGAGGGCAGACCAGTTCCCCCTCTGTTTAAGGATTTCTAGGATGTCAGAAAATGAGACATCCTCAGAGGGGGACCTTGGGGACCCTTCCGAATCATCCAGGTCGGTGTCAGATGTCACTGACTCCTGAGAATCCACATGCTTCTTCTTGCATGTCCTCTTCTGAGGGGGCTCCCCAGCAGGATCAGGGGAGGCCTCAGAAGAGGAGGATATGCCCAATGGGGCGACCTGGAGTGTTGGTTCTCCACGCTTGGGTTTGGGAGGGTAGGCAGAGGCCGAAGCAGGCACCATGGAAGGAGGGGCCGATGGGGCCAACCGTGGTGCCGGTATAGGAGCCAGCATGCTCCTCATGACCTCAAAGGCGTTCCTATCAGGCAGAGAAGAGGGACCCAGCTCCGAAGAGATGAGAGCTCCTCCCGGCTCAGAGAGGGACAGCTCCGAGGCTGATGTCGGGGCCGAACTCACCTGCGCCGATGCTTCGAGAGGGAGAACAGAGTCGGACAAGGGTCCGATGCCACTCGCCCCCTCGGAACCGACGAGGGAGTCCCGGTGCCCGGATCCCTCCAAGGACGGAGCCAATAAAGGGATTGGAGCCGACGAAGGAACCGATAAGGGTGGAATCGGTTCCGACGCCCCCACGGTACCAACCTCGACAGCCTCCGGCTCCGAGCTCGAAGGAATAGTCGAAGGAGGAACTGGAGCAGGTGTTGGGGAAGCCACTGTCTGTTGAGACAGGCTATGCAATAACTGGGCGAGCGCCTGCAACTTCAAAAGCCTACTGACTACCCTCTCGAGGTCGTGGTCTGAAAGCCTGGAAGATCTAGAGGAGTGAGACCTATGACTCTGCTCCGACAGCAAAGGGGACTTCAGAGCTGACCTGACAGACTCCAATGAAGGAGATCGGGAACGCTTTCGGCTTGGAGATGGCTCCGACACCAAGGTCGGAGCCGACTGAGGCCTCGATGTATCGGTTCCAGCCGGAACCGACGAGGCAGAAAAAGGTCTGCTCGGCGCCGGCTCCGGACATGGAGCCGACGGTTTGGCGGGCTTAGAAGGTTTTCCTGACAGAGGCTTGGTAGGAGAACCTTCGGGCTTTAATAAGCCCCTTAGGATGAGCTTATTTCTGCATTCCTGCAGGACTCTTGGGCTAAAAGCATGACAGATGGAACAAGAGTCCTGCAGGTGCAGAGGGCCCAAACAATACACACAAGAAGTGTGACCGTCTGTTAGAGACATCTTCTGACAGCACGAGCCACACTTCTTGAATCCCGATATCTTGGTATCCTTAGACATGATACCACAGGAACGGGACAAAAAAGTCTAGACAAGTATACCAGACGCAACAAACACACACACAACACTTGAAAAGACACACTCAAAAAAAAAAATTAAGTTACTACACTAAAACAAGACAAAATTCCACACACACACACACACACACACACACACACACACACACACACACACACACACACACACACATATTCCGAATGGAACCTGTACAAAACTACTATAAAAGGGGGGGGGGGTAAAGGCCTAACCATCTTAAGGGTGGAGAAGAGTAAGGAAAACTATTAATAGAGGGAAGACTAGTCGAGAGACTACTAACACTACTAGAAAAGATCTCAGGGGAAAAATATCTATCAAAAACTAACTATAAATATAAAAAATCTTAAATACGACCTGGAGCCGGTGACAACGCAACCTCTTAGCTAAAGCGGCAAACGAGATCTGGGTATATGACGCCTAGCATTATAGGACATAGCATAGCCTCGAGCCGGTAAAAATAGCTCTCAAGCTTTAGTATTAGGCCGAGTAGGAGCCGAGGTTCGGCTTCGAACCCATCCAGCAAGAATGAAGGCGAGATTAACAACTTAACATCTGTTTTTTAGATGGTATTGTACTTCTGAGGAAGTTATTAGTAGAGGACAAAAGCATTTAATAAACAAAGTTTATACTCAATGTTTCCTTGGTGTCTTTTGATGACAGTGTGCTATTTTTACTTTGTGAAAAGCAAATGGGATAAAATTAACAAATGTTTATTTTTACAGGTTTTCATGCAGTTTGCAGGAACATTGAGAAAGTTTTACTTTAACACAAGGATTTCCAGATTCACTTCTATGCTACTTTTAAGACTGGCTACAAATTATATTTACATATTTATCTGGCCGATTAATAGTCTCCAGCTATGCTTATGACAACACAGAAAAACACTTGCCTATTTGACCAGTAGTTTTCACTGCTGCAAAGCAAGGTTTCTAAGAAAAAAACGCTTGTACATTTTAGAGTTTACATTTTGAAAGGGAAAGTAATTTTACCGGCAGTTAGTGCAAACGATTAACATTCTAACAAGTTTTAGTAATATAGCTACTGAGAATGGGGGAAAGTGATTACGAAAAAATGGAAGTCAGGGGTGGCACAAATGATACAGGAAGCTAAAATATTGATACAGGAAATTAAAACATAGGAGGAATTGTTATGATACGAGGGGAAACGTATCATAAGTAGAAGTGGAAGATATGGGATAAGAGTCAAATCAAGGATATTTAAACATTAGTTAGAAGTGAGGGAATGGAATTAGTTTGGCCAACGTGTGAAATATAGGGTACAGGTGAGTGAGGTAGAAAGGGACTTATGAGGGAAAGTTGTAGACAACAATTAAAGGAATTGATCATGGAAAATAACTATAATATGATATAACATAACGTTATCTTGTGGGTTGATCAATATGTATAAAAAGTAGTGAACTGTGCAGTAGAGATGTTAGAATGAACAGAACAGACACCAAAAAGAAGACTAGATATTCCTAGAATATGAATTACATTGTAAATGTAATACTGAAAATGTTTTAACAGTTTTGTTTAATCTAAGAAAAGATAGCAGAATGAATTATTCTTATATTCCAAAACTGCAAGATGACAACCCTGTAGCTACTGTAATGCTCTTGATCATTAGGTTTTTCAGTGCTTAGATTTCTTTTTCCACGAGTATTAACCTGTAGCCACATGTTTAAAAAATGTTCTGTTATGTTAACAAATTATATATTTCAGAATGTCAGGTTTGTTTCCTTCCACTTCTATTTACCTACTGTGCAGACTTTTAGGCTTTAAAGTTGTGTGTTATTCTTCTTAAATGCAAAAAGAAAAATAAGGGGGTCGTCCAGGAATGGTATGCAATTTTAATGTTAACATTGACATTAGATGTGCCGTAAATTGTTTTAACATGTAAGGTACATTAGGATGAAAGGTATTACTTTCATAACTGTGAGACATAGCTTACTGCATAAAGGTGTAATTTGAGACTTTGTGATTCACAAGCACAGAAAAGAGTAATAGCTGTTTTTTAATACATTAATTGAGTTATCACTTATGAAATTGACAAACATACATTTATATAAAAGAAAACTAACCATATTAACATGTTTCCAGTTACAAAAATTATACATCACATATATTTGTGCAACCCAATACCAAATTCATGGACGACTTTAATCACCCCACTATAAATTAGGAATCATATACAACACCAGATGTACAGGCACAGAGATTCCTGGATTTTGTACACACAAACTCCCTGGGTCAGACTGCCAATACACCAACCATGGAAGCAAGCATACTGGATCTTGTCCTCACTAATATGGGAGAGTGTTTCATACCTCTAGTGTAATATCTTCTCTGGTAAGGCCAGACCACAAAATGGTCTCCTTTAAAGCAAAAATAAAACCTGGAACCCCAGCTAACCCTGGAATATTCATAAATTATTCTAAGGCTAATGTCCTACTATTAAGTGATAACCTGGCAAAATTTCAAGCCCCCATAAACTCAGAGAACACTGCTGTTTATGCGGAACTGTTCACAGAAACCTTATACAAACATGTTAATAGCTGCATAGTGGCACCTGTACCCACCAGGAAGAAGTACAGAACTAACACAAAAAACAAGCCATCCTGGTGGAATCACATCAATAGGCTGTATAACAGAAGGAAGACTATCATGGCAAAAATTAGGAGGTGCAGCACCCAGCAGGATAAAAGCACTCTCAAACTAAACAAACAACTCAGAGGACAAAAAGTCTATCAAAGCCAAACTTGAGGTAAAATTTGGCCTCCCAGGCCAATGACAGCTACAAGGCACTTTTTAGCTATGTCAGCAACCTCAAAGGCAATGCACAATTGAGTGCAGACTCATTGTTAATGGAGCCACTTACACTGTGCCAGAAGATATAGCAAACCTACTGGACAAAAAATTCAGCTCCAACTTTATCCCTCTCTGCTCCTCAACCTTTACTCAGGATATACCATCAAACAGAACTCCATGCACTATCACTAGGGAACAGATCCTTAATGCTCCCTTTAAGGCTAGAAACACTGCATTAATGGGCCCAGACAATATTCCAGGATGCCTTCTAAATAGCATGAAACATGAACTATGAGGTCCTCTGGAATTGCTATTTAAATGTAGTCTCCAAACAGGATTCATACCTCCTGAATGGAGAATAGCAGCAGTAATCTCTCTGCACAAAGTTGGGCCATCTACAGACTGTGGAAACTACAGACTCATAAGTCTGACTAGTCTCATATACAAAGCCATGGAAAGAATTATCATGGAAATTATCAATAATGATGTAGGAAACCTCCAGACACCCTGCCCAGCCCAATTTGTTTTTGTCAAGTGCAGGTCATTCCTACTCAACTTGGTGGCTTTCTTTAAGAAGGTCACCAAAGCAGTGGATGAAGGCAAAATGATTCACATTGCCTCCCTTGACCTGGCCACGGCATTTACGACAATACCCCACTTGGGCATCATTGACAAACTCAAGAGGTTAGGTACTAACCCTTATGTCACCCAGTTGGCAGCCAGTTGGCTTAAAGATAGGACTCATGAAGTTATAACTGGGGAGTCCACCTCTACAAAGAGGCCAGTCACAAGTGGAGTCCCTCAGGGATAATAGTGGGACCATTTCTTTTTGACATTTATTTTTCTGAAGTCAAGGCCAATGGCAGTGGACTATGGCTGACTAAATTTGCAGATGACTGCAAATTAGGAGCTACCATTTAAGCCCCCACTGACACAAATGTTCTCCAGGAAGGGCTAACACAGACAAATAACTGGTGTCAGAGTCATGGACTAAAACTAAATGCCAAGAAATGCATAACAGTATCCTTTGGGCAGTCATCCACCCCAGTAACTATTATACTGGCAACACATCCCTAAGAGTTGACCTTGTAGTCAGGGACTTGGGGACACACAAAGACAGAAATGTAGCCTTTGACCATCATGTGTCTATATTAGTGAACATAGGGCATAAGTAACATGTCCTGTGCAGACTGCCTCAAGGTCCTCTCCCTGTATTCTCTCAACTACAGACTATTGACAGGACATATATGCCTGGCACACAAAGCATTGCCAAACTCCATTCTGATGGATCTCCTGCATACAAACAAAACAAACAGCACCAGAATTACCAATTCTAAAGACTTAAACCTTGCCTGTGATATAAACAGGACCTGCTGGAGAAACATGTATGTATCCCACAGACTACCCCTTCACTGGAACAGGCTCGCCATCCATTTGAAGCAGAGTTCCACCCAACCCAATTCAATGTAACTTGGACAACTGGATGGGGAACATGAAATTCATCCCTAATTTGGCACCTATGTCTCTAATGGGCAAAGGCAGCCTGTAAATGGTTCATCTCCCAGGCCCCTGCCTGTAAATATTTCATCTCCCAAGCATCTAGTTACATTTACCAAAGGTACCAGAACTTGCCAGAGATTTGGAATACATGACTAGGCTTAAAAAGGCCCTTGTGGTCATTAGCCTAATAAACACCTATGAACTTAATCAGTCCAACATTACATAAATTTCTCAATTCCTGGCTTCCCTTAAACCTCCTTCAAAACATCACTCTGCATACACTGTTCCCACAATTTCCTTTTTTCTATGTAATTGTTTCTACCTTTTTCCTAAAGAATCCACTTCCAGTTCTTTAATCTCTGTTATAACACTCACTACTTCAAATACAACTGTTTTAGACTTTGCTTTCCATTTTATAGTAATTATTTTTTTTTTGTGAGCCATCAGAATTAAACGTAACAAGAGCTAACTATGTCTAGGCAATTTAGATCCTGTATCCCAGCGCAGAAGAATCATTTCCTTAGTTACACCCAGTTGCTCACCCAAGAATAATTTCTTTACTTACATCCATTTGCTCACCCAATATTTTTGAGACAGTATTCTGCAGAGAATTTGTAAAGTCTGCCAACTCGTTACACTAAAAAAAAAAAAAAAAAAAACCATATATTCTGAGTTACCTCTCTCTTCTCAATTACACCTCCAACATTTGCTGCAAGTCTGCCTAGGGTATAAAAATACCTGTGTAAATATTTCCAAGCAGAAATTCCAAATCTTCTAAAAATTTGTTGCATACTTGGGAGTCGTACATATGTCCTCCCACTGTTTCATTGTGAATTGCTTATCCAGTCTCTCTTCCCAAACTTTTACAACCTATGACTGATTCCTACAGTTATCATGCAATATTTTATATGCATCACTATTCATCCCTTTTTGAACAGCAGCTGCTGTTGTAGATTCAACTAAAACTCTATCAGGACAGGTCTTTTACCCAACATTCTCTATCCCTTTCTCTTTAACTACACGCTGATATCAATCCCTGATAGGGAAGGCAGTCTTCTAGCCTGCAGTCCAAATGTCTTCTTGGCCTCCCCATTCTATTACCTTTCCCTCTCGTTACTTGCTATGAATACCATACCTTTGGCAGTTTTCTTCAGTAAATTCCAGACCCATCTTGCCTGTTCTCACTACTCCTATCTGAAGTTATCCCTATTGCAAAATCTCCCTTCTCATATTGGTTCAGTTCTTAGAATGCTTTCTGCTACTTTATGAATGCAATATTCTGTATAGCTGCTATTCTATTTTGGGTCTGCATCCCATTCTCACCTTACTTCTTGAATCCTCCCCCAATTTCACCATCATCCCTTTACACCTTCTGTGGGATTGAATAAACTCTGTGTAGGCCTTCTGCGAAGCCTAGACAGTTTTTACGCTTTTTCATGGCGAGCAGCAGCAGTGATTACATATTTATGCCTTGCATCACTTTTAAACGTAAACAGGTGTGGTTTCCTGGCTGCCAATAGTGTTGTCAGGCAAGAAACCATGTAAAACAACATGGATAGCAAACCTGTTTACAGTAGAGCAACCTAGTTTAGCAGGATTGTGTGGAATGCCACAATGATTACCAGGGTTTATTACATAGCAGTGTGTATGGTCCAAACACAGTACAGGACAGTGTACACAGTGGAGAGTATTGTGAAATCCCATTCCAGCTATTTTGTACAAAAATTGTGTCAATGACCTGTAAGGGTACATGGACTGCCACATCCCTGACTGTTTATTTTAAATGGCACTCCATGTACCCTTACAGGTCATTAACACATTGCTATGTAATAAACCCTGACAATCACATAATATACATTTTTACTGTAATTACATAGGGAGACACAGATGAATTGTAGGAATGAACACAGGGAAAGAGGACAGGTGAAACATTGTAATGTACAGTAGATGAGGGCATGTAAATGGAAGACAGTAGTAGCAGGACCACTAATTACATATCAACATGGTACATTACAGACTTCACAGTAAAAATGTATATTATGTGACTGTCAGACAAGGTGACATAAAAATGAAGATGTCTTTGTAAAGTAAGCATCCTGACATGAACAATGGAGAGGACATCTATCAGGGATGTTACATACAATTGGTGTTGGGTACATATTGTGAAGGTGGGCAAACTGATTTGCCTGAACATGAATGTAATGTCAGCAATGGTTTCCAACAAGTGGGACACAGTTACAGGTCTATGGACAACAGTAAAAGAAGCATGCCCTATCATGGACATTATCAGAATACCACCACCAGTAATCCCATGTCTCTGACATAACATATGTGATTCTGAGTAATCATAGGTGGCTCTGCATGAATACACTTGTTCAATTATGACATGTCAGCAATCTACGAGGGTAATCAAGCACACCATCCTGACAACATCTGCTGAAGGTGTTAGGAAGGAAACTGCTATACCTGTGTCATTATGACAAATCCAGGCTAGTTGACTGGTGTACATGGCATATATGTGGCACAATCCACACTGTCATGAATGTAACCCATGCCATCAATGTTGTCAAACAGCTATGTATGTACTGTGTGCATGACCAGAACATGCATCAGAAATGTATCTGGTGTAACACCTTGATGGATGTTCTGCACCAAAAGAACACCTAGGTATGGCCAGTAAGATGTGTATCACCTCACAGTAGCAAAGTTGTTAAAAGTACAGTTTTGTACCTACCATAAATGTAGATGTCCGAGAGGTATGCATCTGCAGTCCTTACAAATGGGTTGTCCTGTCCTGTCCTCCCTTCGCCCGGCCGATTGATCTTTCTTGCCCAGATGCCAGGTGCCCTAGGAAAGGCTAAATTTGGGATAAATGCAAATTATCAAAAAAAAGAGCAATATAAATAAAAAATAAAATATATAATATATATACAAACAAATATACAATAGATTGCCACTCCTCGTAAAAAGCTGTAGTAGTGGCTGTAGCCTTGTGGAATGAGGTCTTAGTTCTCATGGACACTCTATCTTGATGGAAGATAAGGAAGGGCTGTACTGCCATTTAATGCCTGTAATTCAAAACCCTTCTTTAATTCCTCTCAGAAACTGCCTGAGTAGGAGAGATGTGAGAAGACTGGAGGGATCCATGTTGTATTCTGCGAAATAGCTGATATGCATGAATTAATGGAAGAATAGGAGGACAGGCCATTGTGAAAAGTTCCTGCCAAAGTATTCCAGGTTGTTAGCGTTTTACCAGTGACACATTTTCTCCTTTTGCTGCAAATGAGATATCTTTTTTTTTTTTTTTTTTTTTTTTTTCTTGTTGACTGGTTTTTTGTCTTATGCAATGTTCCAGGCAGTTAGCTGCAGTGTTTTTAGTTTTGGATGCAGGGTTTTGAAGTTTGTGTGTGTTAGGGAAGGGAACGCAGAGGGCCATATTTATTGACCCTGTTGAAGAAACGGTCTGAATGTCTGAATGCCAGTTTTTTACTGCCAGCATCCTTTGATTTGTCTGAGGCATCCGTGGTGATAGTCTGGCTTGGTTGAGGGGCTGTGAAGTGCATCCCTTGTTCAATTGACAGGCCTGGGTTCTATGCTTTAATGCCATGAAATAGAGAGGGGAAGGCTTTTCTTTTTTGCTGTGTGGGGATGCCATTTGATGATTTGATCCCAGGTCTGCACCCAAAGAAAGTTATGTGGGATGGTATCAGCAATTTGGTCGTATGGGGACGTGCAGGTATGCCTCTTGAGATCTTTTGAATTTTGGAACAATGAGATATGTGTTTAGAGCGACAGGGGTGAGATAGGTCTCATTGGTTTTTCTTTTCTTGGCACCAGAAAAGTCTGGCTGGATCTGTGGCAGTACTTCTGTGGTTAGGTTGCCACCACTGGCCCCCCTGTACCTCTGGATTGACGTGAGAGGCCCTGTCAGGGGTGAGGTTGGATCCCGGATCAAAGAAATAAGATGCTCTGCTAGACTAAGCATTTGAGTACTAGAGCTAGAGCTGAGAGAGGGACTTAGGGGACACATTCTTGGTAGTAGATTTAGATTTTTGCCCCTGGCAAACTGGCAAAACATGTGGGGGCCTAGCAGCCAGCTCCGGCCAGAGTAGATATATCTAAAGGATAGTATCAGATAAGATAAATTCTCTCTGCAGGACAGGGTGGACTTCAGTAGCAGGCTCAGCATGCTGGATGATTCAGGAGGGGGAGAGGAGCCCTCCGGAGGAGGGAGGACAGTGGCGGTCGGTTTCAGCCCGAAGGACTACTGTCCGTCGGATACTGTTAACGACGGTTTTCCGCGAAACTCGCGGATCATGAAGGACTTTAGTAAATTGCGTTTTCGGAGTTTCGGAGTGATGGAGTAAGCAAAAGCATTCCGTTCAACAAGCGGGCGCAAAAAAACTCCGCAGAATTCCGACCGGGCGTCTAAGTGTCCGCAGGTGCTACAACAGGCGCTGCAGAACAGGCTGTGACACAAGAGTGGCTAAAAGAAGGTAGGCAGTAAGAGAGTAATCTGTTCTGTAGGTATCTGTTTCTATTTCTTTCCACAGTTAAACAGTTTGAGACTTTTTTCTGACCAGCTTTGAGAAAAGAAGGAGTCCCCAACGGGTACAGTCTTCGGAGTAGTATCCTGCGGTTCTTAACCGCACTTGCGAACAGCTTCTGCTTTGGCAAACAAGAGCCGAAGTGGGCGCCACGCAGCAAGAAAGACTGAAGCCGATACCCTAGAACTGCAGGTGAAGTGCGACTTCAGTTACACATCACTGGAAGATATGTAGGGACGTACATGAAGAAGGGTGCATTGTACTCAGTTATTGGAGTGATGAAGGCTGTGAACTATAGAAGTATTCTGGCCTTTGATGTGGATGTCCTGCACATACTCAGCAGTTGTGTTACATACAAGGGAGCACTCACCACTGGCCACATGCTGAATGACGTTCCACATAACAAATACCGCAGGACACAGGTCACACACCAAATGGTCTGCTTACAGGTTGTGATGTCTACATTATCCTTGCTTTGTGTGTTTGTTTTCATAACATAACAAATTCCCCATGTTTTTGTTTCATCTCATGTGTTGCCATGGCTGTTGCAGCAATCTTTAGTGTATGCTGATATGGTCTGTATTATACTAATATCACAGCTGGAGTCAATGATTGCCCACAATCTGTAGTCCTCCAGAAAGATATTTGGACACAGTATCTGTATATCATTTTTGACATCTGCAACTTAAATAATAGACAGGAAAGGGCCTAGCAGAGAGCTCTGATGTATGGACCTGATCACTGGACCAGAGATGTACATTACATCACAAATTTCAATATATTTAGATGCCACATATGTAATCCAGTGGTCTACCCACTTGGTGATATAGACATTTTTGGCCACATCTGAGAGTGTTGAGAGAATACCTCAGTGTGGTGTCAAATGCCTTCACCTGGTCAAGTTCCACAGGAGGCTAGTGTTATCATCATGCATATCCTTGATGACCTCTTTCAGGCCATCTAACAGATGTAATAGATATGGATGCAGCATTAAAACACAGCCAGGATATTGTGTCCATATAGAAAAGGTCCATGATTTCTCACCAAGAAAATATAGGCCCTACAAACCATGCCATGGCGTATGTTACAGACTGAAAGACTTGTCACTGTAATCTGCATTGTATAGGATGAGGTGACTTGTGCCTAGCCTACAGGCCAGTCTCTGACCCTGTTCTGATGGGAATATTGCACATCTGCAAATCAGCTATAGCTGATGACATCAGTAGTGTCTGTTGAGGAGAAAATGCTAATAGTGTCCTGCATGCTGCTGTAAAATGTTCTCTCTAATTTCAAGCAAGGGTCAACACACACACACACACACACACACACACACACACACACACACACACACACACACACACACACACACACACACACACACAAACTACAGTGAGAACAGAACCCCTACCCAAGTACACCAACTACAGAACTTTGTATTTAAGGCAAGCACCACAGCTCAAGTCTGATATGGAAAGTGTCAGGCAACAGTTTATAGCTGGTGACATCAGCAGTGTCTGGTGTGGAGAAAATGCTAATAGCAGTGTCCCACATGCTGGTGTACAACGCTCTCTCTAATGTCAAGCAGGTGCACAAAACACACATATACACCCCAGTTGACTGCAGTGATAACAGAACTCACACCTATCCAGGTACACAGGCTGCAAAACATAGTACGTTAAGCAAGTGCCACTACACAAGGATGACTTTTCCAAGGCTGCAGGACAACTTATGGTGAATAACATTACCAGTGGATGTCAGAGAGTGGATGTTGGGAGGCATGCATGAAATCAATGTGTAGGCATGTGCAAGTGTCAAAATATCATCAATCCATGGGAATGAAGTGGCAACAGTTGGTACACAATTATGCTCATTTGACTAGATAGGGAGCGCGCGCAGACACACACACACACACACACACACACACACACACACACACACACACACACACACACACACACACACCTCCCAGTTGAATGCAGTGAGAACAGAACCCCTACCTAAGTACACAGACTGGAGAACACAGTACTTTACGCAAGCACCACGGCACAAGTCTGACTTTTACAAGGCTGCAGGACAACCTATGGTGAATGACATCAGCACTGGATGTTGGAGAGAAGATGTGAGAGGTCTGCATGAAATGGATGTGTAGACATATTCAACTGTCAAAATATTTCAAGTTCTGCATGTTACTAGATTGATGAGGATGCAATGCGTAGTATGTGGTGGTTGTGTTCCAATGTGCAGGTATACTTTAATAGACAGCTTTACAAACTATACGCAAACACGTGTCCACATTACTACAAATACTAGAAAATCTGAATGTGCATTGTCATTCTAAAGATGTGCATGGTATATTACACATTTGTTATTCATTTATGTAGTGCAGTTGATATATTTGTGAATAAGTACTGGGAGACCAGGGTTGCAGTGCATGGAGGGAGGTAATACATGGCTGCATTGTGAATATATGACATTCTTAGATAGGGCCTTCTTTTAATGTTTCCACATGTAGTTTCACTGCATTAGGACTAAATGGACAGTAAACAAAACTAACACATGCTATTATTTCTTTGCATAGTGTAATGGCAAGCAGCAGGTTTGGGCAATGGCTGGCAAAGTGTTTGCTCATGCAGGATACACATTCCAACTGCTTTTCCTGTTTGCACGTAGTTAAGCAGTGTGCAAACGCAAGGCTCATTGCTAAAATTATGAGAGTTACTATTAAGTGAATGAAACACACCTGCTGCTTACCTGACTCTGTGGCAGCAGGTGTAAATACAGTCACACTTTCCTTTTTCAGCCCGGAAGATATAGGGTTCAAATTCAGGTGTATGCAATACTTTTAAATATGTACTGACAATGCAATGACATTTTACTTTACTATACTTTCATCATGTGTTACCATATTTGGACTTAGAACAGCATGTTTAAGCAGCATTGCATGGAGGTAACTGCACCAGAGAAGAACCATTCACCATCATCTGCCATTGGTGTAAGATGCCAAACTCAATGCAAACATAGAGATAAAAAGTAAAGAGCTCCATTGTTTTTTTTGGTACTTATGTGTGTTGTGTGTAATTCTATTTTTTGACCAGATTACAGGTGTTAAAATGGGGTAGATAGGAAAATGAAATGGTGAGCAAGCAGAGGGAAGAACAAAGGGAAAGCAATATAGGAATGTGCAGAATGGAGGTAGGAAAGAACCATATCTATCCATTTCAACTGTGTAAAATGAAAACACATATAGAATATTAGCTGATTTTGGATTGTCACCTCCACAAAGAGGGGTAACAACAATGCAATCATGTTATAGAGCCAAATGGACCAAATCTTGTGTGTCAAGAAGGGATCTACTATACATGATCGAGATTTCAAAAAGCCGAAACCCATATGGCCGAAAACATATATATTCAACTTTTGAAATTTCGATCATGTAAAAAAAAAAAAAAAAACTACTTGCACATTGCTACCAGGGGGGGCAAGCCCACTTGCACCTCCCACACCCCCTGCTATTTAAATATACCAACTCCAAGATTGGACTACAGTGTGGAAAATGGAAATTTTCCTGTCCAGCGCTATAGGGAGCTGTCCATTCAGAACGTTCGAACTTCCAAATGTTGATCATATGTTCTTGGCCATATGAAAGTCAGCCTTTTGGAAGTTTCATCATCTGTAGGGGACCCGTCAAGAAGGCACGTGTGTGGAATGGAGAGTTATGTATGGGACAATATATATATATATTTTTTTTACTTCAGTAAGACAGAAAGTAAGGGACATTGGTATTTCTGTGTCAGGTAAGTTGGACAAGTGAGGAAACAAATGCAAATAAACAGGACAAACACAACAAGACACAGGGACGGTGAAGGACACAAAAGGTTGGGTGACATCATGATTGGGTGAGGGAGGTGACAATACAAGCTCATGACCATCAAATATGGGGACAATGAGGATCTAGTCCTCACCCACAGGACTGTCATCACTGTCCCCTTACTCCACTGGCTGCTGGAGTGCTTGATGTCTTCTCCACCTATGGACCATGAGGAAGAGCAGCCTTTCCATCCGGTGTAGGCCTACACCAATGGTGCAGTGTGCGACTCTATGCACCAACCCTGGCATCTCCTGGCATGTGATTAAATCCCCACCACCACCAGTACTCCCAGAGGGTAACACAGCACCAGCTGCCGGGACAGTGCTACCTCTAGGTGCAGATAGTGCAGGGGCAGCAGAGGCAGTACTGTCAGGTTGGGTCCCAGATGTGCTTGGTATCAGTGCTAGAGCCAGTGGAGTGGGGGCAGGCTGACACAATGGGGTTGGCCTATCTTGCTGTGTTGTAAAGCATTTAGTGATTTGTTACAGATGGAAGACATGGAGACATTTTGATTACACAAAATAAAAAAAAAATAAAAAAAGAGATAACGGTTGGGGTCAGAGAAAAAAAAAAGAGATAAAATTAGTACCATCATATATGACATACAATGCACTATCACAATTATACAACTATGTTATCTAAACTATTACATTTAAGTACACATCCTAGCAACTACAAACTATAATTATGGATTGCTCAAAGTAATCCTTGCAGTGTGCATATATTGCACATATGCTTGGTCCAATTGTACAGATTACAGTTAACAGCAGGACATTTATGCCACCTGTTTGTTTGTGTCTTTCGGCTTTTCACGGTTAGGGGTCGCCACAGCGGAACTCCGGTCCGCTAATGATTGGCAGTTGATTTTTACGTACCGGCTTGCCAGGCCTGACGCACAACCTTCAGCGAAGGTACGCCCATTCACGCATGTCTCCACGCAGAAGACGCTCTAGCTGAGAATCGAACTGGACAGCGCCTTACTGTGAGGTGACAACGCTACCGCAGCACCACCACCGCGGGTCTACATTTATGCCACCTGTATAGAGTTTAATTTATGGAAAGTTATTAAAGAAATATGTACTGTATAGTCACTACTCGTGGTATTTGAACCCACAACCTCTGACTACAGTCTTACACTTGAATCCTAAAGTTGGTCTGTGGTACAGACTTATTCCTGCATACATGCTTTTACAGTTAGGATATGTGTGCTCACTTTGCTACTACTGTATATAAAAAAAATCTATCAAACTTTTAAAGCTACAATAATATTTCTCTTGTGCTGCATATATACCACTTGTTCCCTCAGTCTCTCCAAATGATCAGCATGAACCTGCTGATTCAACTCAGTTTCATGATTAGCTGTGAAAAGGAAAGAAAACAATAGAAGAGCATTATGCATACCAGTCTTGCCTGTGTTTAGCTTTCTATGCATTATAAATTCTCTTGATTAGCATACTTACACAACTGTGGGATGTCACTAGTTTGAAACTCATCAACCACTGGATGAGCGTATCCCTCCTGCGTCCTTTTTAGGTCACTAAAATGGTGCCTACACTGTTCTTCAGTGCATGGGATGCCAGTTGCACTGAATACAGCCTTGGCCACACTATTCTGAGCCTCAGACTTGTACTGGAAGCCAGAATAGTTCACCTGCAGAAGCCTTTGGCTGTGGTGCTTTACCAGGAGTCCAATAAATATTCTGGACTCCTGAACACCCTACCTCTGTGCCCTAAACTGGGCACCTTCCCCTCTAATGCCAGACATGTTTAATCTCAAAAGGAGAGCAATGGCAAATGACAATTTCCTACCAATTCCTGTTACCGTGTTTACTGGTAGTGTGCAAACCAAAGAAACGATGCCAACCAGGTTTGCACAATGTTAAGTGGACAGCAACAGTGCCAAGCAGTAAAGAAAGCAATTTTTGAATTTGGAAGGTAAATCTTACACCTAACATTAGTTTCAGGGGTGTCTGATGCTGTAAGCGTTACGTGATTTAACTTTGCAGACATGCACTGGGGGCACAAATTTCATGACCCGACACATCTTTGGTTTAGCTTTATACACTAATAAAACTGATTTTTACAGTGTGAGATTCCAACCTATGCATACGGGACAAAACATTTTCTTCCACAGCAGTGATTTTCCATCTTTGCCACAGAAGAAGTGCTTCTCAGACATAGTCATGAATCATTCATAAATACAGATGACAGTCTGAGGTGTTAACCATGTATGCGTGTGACCTGACAAGGTCATTGTACACAGACTCACTTCTGTACATGTCTTACTTTAGTGTGAAGGCCATACAAGTCCAGACTGCAGAATTATACTTAAAGAAACATAGCTGACATTATACACTCAGTCATACATCTGAACCTTCAAAACACAGTAAGGGTGTCTTATCCCTTATACGTATAATTCATATCAGCTCCACAATTTACAATTATGTATAAACTGTTATAAGTGATATTTAATATAATGAGAAATGGCACAACAGTAAAAATGCCTGGAATTTCCTGTACTAGAACCCAGGACCATGTGTATGGCAGCCCTACACTTACAACGGTTGCCACAAGAATACTGCAACAACACTTGTATATTTTTCTGTTCAGTACTAACAGTAAAAAACTGCAACAGTGTATCCTTTTTGACCTTTACACTATCTACCTGTTGCCACAGGAATATTGAAACAAAATTTGTATATTTTCCTGTTCAGTACTAACAGTAAAAAACTGCAACAGTGTATCCTTTTTGACCTTTACACAGTCTATGCCCTGTCTGTAGGTGTTCTGTCTGCTTCTAGTGTGGGCCACTAGTCCAGGTTTACATACTGCTAAGCATCACTCGAACGAGATAAGCACAGCTAAACCTGACATTCCTTGTGTTTCTCCGTTTCCCTTGTTTGCACAAAGCTGCTCACTGCGCAAGCATTGGCATTAAAATAAAAGAAAAGCACACAGAAAGGGAAAATTAGGTGAAATGAAGAAAAGAAAGCTATTAAATAAAAAACACTACAAAATGTATGCTGGTACACAAACCATTTTATACAGGTCTGGATTTGAACTCTCACTGCAATGGACCTTCAAAACACAAAAAGGAGTCATATCCCTCTTTGCCACACCAACAGCTTTGCAGCAGAGAACTAAAATGATTGTGTATACAACCAACTGTAACATCATCCACAGTACTAACAAAACATATAGCAGTTGTTTGTACATGTATTAATTTCAGAAGTAGTGCATTGAGTGATCACACAACCCTTTTTGACCACTGCTTGCAAAAGTGCAACTTCTGTCTTACCTCTCCATGTTTGTTGCCCATTCTTGTCTTATCTGACCAACAATCTGAGACATGCAGTCTGTAAGACATTCTGTATCACTGTCCTTAAAATGTGTAAGGATATTAAATGGCAATAATACATAACTGATAAGAAATTAGGGAGAGGTTGGAAGTTACTGAACAGAAACTGTGAAATATGTACTGCTTACTTATATTTAAAACATTGATACAATTACTTCTATACTTTGTAAGTGTAACCTGGCTGATGCACTTACTAGAGGTAGGGGAGTTAGAATTGCTGTTGTTTTCCTTCTCCCTACCAGTAATCATTCACAGTTGCAATCCATTAACAACAAACACTGAGGGATTGCCTGCATTATGTTTATATCTGCAACACTGTGGGCCAATTGTTTGGGATTCAGCAATTCTAATGAGCTCACACCTCTTTTGCATCTTCACCATGCTCACAGTCCTAAATCTACACTATAAAAACGGAACCATGTAGTTAGAGAACCTGAAGGTGAGGACACTTGTTTATGTGGAAAACACAGAAGAAGAGATTACTTTGGGGTGTATCTGCACAAAAGACTACAGACCGTGATAAGGTATACCTGCATTCATCTGCATATGCTAAAATGTCAGTTAGAAAAATATGTTTATATATGCATTAGCAAGTGCTACTTTTATCTGTATGCATTTCTTAGAAGTGTAGTGATGGCATCGGCATGTTTGTCAGGGCATTTACTTTCTCAGATACACAGCCTTATTAACTCTCATCACAAGTGCTAATGTTACAACTGTTTTTCTCTGTACACTCTTCTATTGTTACTTCTGTGAAATGTAAATGCCCTATACTGTCAATGACACAGGGGTGTTAGCCTTCTAGGATGGACTACACACACCTCTAAGGGAGTGCTGGCCATAGGTAGACAAGACTAGAAATTGCTTAAAATGGAATGTTTTGTGGTAAATCTGTACACACGTTTCAGGGACAGTTTATATGATGGCACTTTAGCATTTGGTAGCAAAATGTGTCATTTGCCTGTTGTTTTGGGGGTAGGGGAGCAAACCTGCATTTCTGTTTTTGCACAAACAATATTTTGCTACTGTTACTCCCCTTGTTTTTGGATCCAACCTTCCTATGTGTGTGACTGTAATACGTTACAACCACACAATTCCTTTATTATACAGTTGATAATCTTGACTGTTTTGTTTCTCCAGTAGGTAGCACTGAAATACTACCTTTGATGTGTTACATCAAAGCAGGACTTTTATTTATATGATACCTATGTGTATTAGCCTTCTTTTGTGTTTTATGTCACTTAAGACTATGGCACATAGGTGCCCCAATCCCTGAAACCCACCCTTCAGTGACCCTGAAAATGAAGTTGTTGTGGAAGCCTTTTGGCATCATGGTACCTTTTTGCGTGAGAGAGGATGTTGGGATATGTTTGGCAAAATGCAAATGTGGCAGCAGATAGTTGCTGATATGAATGTAGTAGGTGGCCAGAGAAGGACATATGATCAGGTGCACCATAGGGTCACTGACATCATTTCATCAGCCCAGAGGACAGCGGTTGCAGTGTCCTGTGAATGGATGGCTACCAGGGGGGGATCTATACAGCCACCACTGACACCAAATGAAGAGTTCCTGTCTACTGTCAGGGATCCAAACAGCTCACTGGAAAGTGCACAACAGCATGTCACTGACAATGATGCTACAGTTTCACGGATGATAAACATGTCCCAGGAGGAGCTTCCAGGTAGGCTTACCAGTCTCAATTGTTAAACACTTCTTGTACAGTAAAATATTGGCAACAATACTTAAGTTATGTTTAACATTAAACGTGCTGGGGGAATAACTGTAGATTGATACAGTTAACAACACATTTTAGTTAATTACACATGGGCTTGGGGTTGACATGTCATCCAAGTTCTTGTTAAAAGTATCATTAATGAACATATAAAGGGCAAAAGGTTTTAACCTCCTGTGTTACTATTCATTCTGATGATAATGTACTTACCGTTTGCTTAACTTTTTCCAGGCTCATCCAGCATAGGGAACCAACAATCATCTGCATGTGGTAAGCCAAACATTTTTATGTCAATACTGATGAGCGGCTCAAAGAAATAATCAGTTTGTGATATGGGTGTCTGGAATGTTGTGTGTATTGCTGCACTGTCTGTAATAGTGGCACTACTGTTAGTTTGTTAGCATATATTGGACTATAGTAGTGTAGATATAATTTTTTTCCTGTGTTTATTCCTCATTATCCCAGGTGATCCTGGCAGTGAAAGTGAAACCAACCACCTGATGTCAGAGTATTAGCAGACTCTGATGATGATGGCGGCCAAACAGAGGCACAGCTGAGGGGAGGGGTGCAGAGGTGGAATCTGACACAGAGGTTGACATTCACCCATCCCCTGTAATTCCATTGGACAAAGCCAGTAGGCCTATGCCAACCCATTCCAGTCAGCCTTCAGATACTGAACAGGTGGAGGGTGAGGCACTTGATCAGGGTAGTGTGGTTACTGCAACTTCCATGCCTGCTGACTCTGACTGTGGGCAAAGTGTGGGCAAGGTGCCACACAGCAGGGTTGTTAGGGGTGCTTAGATGAGGCCTGCTGTTCCTCCTCCACCTGATCTAGGTGTGTCTTCCTGTACCACTTGTATGTTTAGGGCCATCAAGATGGTGCGGGCATGTTCCAATAGGTCCTCCAGAGAAATGTTTAGGGCTGTAGATGCGGCACAGGCTAACATGCATGACTGCCTCCACAGAGATGCTGATTCAATGGCTCAGATGAATGACACGTTGAAACTGGAGGTGTCTGTGATGGAATGTTTGCTGGGAGGGGGATGGCATCCACATGGGTGTAGGTCAGCAATCATCATCTGATGTTAGCTAATGTGGCCATGGCCAATCACGCTCCCATAGTGGCACAATGACCACTGCTACATCAGTGGTTGAGTTGTCCACATCCAAACATTGTAGACCATGCGGTTGTGGTCCTGTGCATCCTCGTGAGAGGAGCTTGTCCAGCAGACATCAGTCAAGTTCAGGCAGCAGCAGTGTATCTCACCGTGGGCATGAATGTGTCAGTGCAAGTCCTGGCAGAGCCAGTTCTCATGGTCAGGTATGACAACAATGAGCTTCCACCTCTACCATACATGGCTCACGCCTGTCCGACATACCAAGACACAGAGCTAAGCACAGAGCTTTGTTGTGTTCCTGTAGACAGACACACACACGCACACACACACACACACACACACACACACACACACACACACACACACACACACACACACACACACACATTTCATCTGAAGGGCCCATACAGACACACACACAACAGATACATGGTTCAGCTGTGAAGCTTAAAGCTCATTTTGTCTCAACTGGCCATCTGTTACTTTATCTGAATGTTTGTCTGATTCTCTTTCTTACTCACACACACTCACTGACCTTTTGTGACAGCCTAGGTTTCCTGCCCCCCCCCCCCCCCCACAACAGACTGACACCTTGTGCAAGTGATGATAACTGTGCCATATCCGTGTTTTCAATCTTTTGGATTCAGGGATACATAAAAATTTCTGTCTGATGATCAGGGTCCATGGCTAACTTACTGCTTAGTATAGCTGCATTTATGATGTTGTTTTGCTAATTGTACGTTTGACATATCTTGGTCTTAGAAAGTTAGGCAGTTGATAGAATCAAAAAGTACAGTTGTGTACACTTAACATAAATGTAGATGTTCAAGTGTATTCACTGTTGCAGTCATTACATTTAGGTTATCTGCTTGCAGGTAGCCCTCAGTCGGCCTGATTAACAAAGTCTTGGGTCCTGCATTGGTTGTTGTCCCTTCTTCCATGACATCAGGTCGTCAGGGGTATAAAACATCCAGCCGACGCCATTACATCAGTTTTTCTTGCCCCAGATGTCAGGTGCCCCCTAATGAGAAGCAATTAAATATAAAAGCACAAAGCTATACCTCCAACATAAAAGCAAATACACCAAAAAGGCTTTTAAGTATAGTGAAGGAAAGTAGAGGTATAGCCAAAATAAGTTAGGGGGCTGGAGGAAGGGTAACCAGGACTGCAACAGTGAATACACTCGAATATCTATATTTATGGTAAGTGTACACAACTGTACTATGTTCTTAGTGTTTCACTGTTGCAGTCATTACATTTGAGTAGATTCCCAAAGCTATGGTTGGGAGGAGGAATTTAGATAGTATTAGGACCAGCTATAAGGCCCTGCAAGACTGCAGTGGCAAAGCCAGCTCTGGATTTAGAGAAAAACTGGCAAATGATAATGCTTGGTGAAAGTATGTACAGAACTCCAGGTAGCAGCTTCTAGGATGTCCCTGGTAGGGACGCCTCTGAGAAAGGCTGTAGAGGTAGATGCAGCCCTGGTGGAGTGAGGTCTGATCTCCTGGGGGATAGGTTTTTCATGGTGCTTATAGCAGAAATTAATGGAATGGCTTATCCATTTAGAAATGGTTTGCTTTGAAATAGCCTTCCCCTCTGCCCCTGCAGCAAATGCCACCAGCAGTTGTTCAGATTTCCTTTGAGGTTTAGTCCTGTCCAAGTAGAATCTAAGTTGTCTGTGCACATCTAAGGAATGCAGTATCCATTCCCCTTTATTCTGTGGATTTGGAAAGAAGGTTGGCAAATGAATGGACTGATTAAGAGCCACACTGGATACCACCTTGGGCATGAAGGATGGATTGGTTCTGAGAGACACCCTGTCTGCATGAAAGATGATGAAAGGCTCCACTGCCATAAGGGCCTGTAATTCAGATACCCCTCTAGCTGAAGTGATTGCTAAAAGGAAAGCTGTTTTCCAAGAAATAAATGTTAAGTCTGCAGTAGCAGCTGGCTCAAAAGGAGGTAGAGTGAGTTTCTCCAAGACAAAGTTAAGGTCCCAGGCTGGGGTTGGAGCACTCCTGGGTGGTCTCAAATTTTTGGCCCCTCTGAGGAACTGCTTGAGCAGTGGATGAGAGAAGAGGGGAGGTTCTGTGTTATAATGAGCTGAAATGGCTGAGGCGTGGATTTTAAAGGAGGAAAAAGAGAGGCCCTTGTGAAGCATCTCAGTTAAGTGTTGTAAAATCTGAGGTAAATTGGGCGCTGCTGTGCTCATCCCTTGTGACTGGTTCCAGGCACAGAATCTTTTCTATTTTTTAGCATAATATTCTCTAGTACTAGGCCTCCTTGCCTCTAAAATGATATTCATCACAAGTTTGCTGAGGGATGGTAAAGGAGAGATTAAGTAATTAGCCAGGCTGCAAGGTTCAGTGT
The DNA here is from genome assembly GCF_019279795.1 of Protopterus annectens. Classification (NCBI taxonomy): domain Eukaryota; kingdom Metazoa; phylum Chordata; order Ceratodontiformes; family Protopteridae; genus Protopterus; species Protopterus annectens. The sequence goes on along the minus strand of NC_056736.1, from coordinate 279,509,438 downwards.
TAGTAGCTGAGGGTGCAGAATCTGGTTGTCCTGCTGATATAGCAGGGAAGGAGTCTGAGGCAGGTGCCATGGAGATAACAGTGACACACTGTGCAGGAGGGGGTACCAGTGTTGGCGCGGCCAGTCTGGAGCAATCAAAATCATCTTTGTTTTGTCCTGTTTGATTTTTTAGTAGTACTTTGGAGAGCAGGGGCAGAACGGGGAAGGCATAGACTGATAGGTTTTTCCAGCTGAAGGACAGAGCATCCACTTTCCAGGCTTGTTTGTGGGGAGTCCTTGTGCAAAATTTGTCCAATTGATAGTTCTGGGGAGAGGCAAACAGGTATATATCTGGGCTCCCCCATTTGCTTGTCAACATGTTGAAAATCCTTGGTTCCAGTTTCCACTCATGTGGGTCCATGAGGTTTATGCTTAGTCCGTCTGCCAGTGTATTTAATTTTCCTGGCAGGAATTGAGCTTGTAGGTGCACTTGGTAGCTCAAGCCTGTGTTCCACAATGCCATGGCTAGTCTGCAGTGGGGGTAAGACTGTGTACCTCCCTGCTTGTTTATGTACCACATAACAGTGGTGTTGTCCGTCTTTACCATTAGTTGTCCTGGAAGAATGTGGTCCTTGAAAGCTGTCAGAGCATTCTGTACAGCTAGCATTTCTTTTTGATTGATATGCAGGTGCATTTGACTTGGGTTCCATTTGCCCTGAATGCACTTCCCTGCCAGGTGAGCCCCCCATGCATAGTCTGATGCATCTGTTGTTAGGGTTTGGGCGGCAAAGGGTAGTGTGAAAGGTAGTCCCTTGTTTTGTTGGCAGACCTCTGCCCACCAAAGGAACTTTAGGCGTAGGCAAGGTACAATAGGAATCATTGTTTCCAGGTCTTGAGAATGCTGACATCATAGGTTTTTAGATACCACTGTAGTTTCCTCATATGCAGTCTTGCATATGGAATTAGAAGAATGCAGGAAGCCATGAACCCCAAGGCTTGCAGTATTTGTCTTGCAGATAGCAGGGTTTTTGTGGCCACTTGTTTGAAGTAGGTTGTCAAATGAATTTGTTTCTCTGGTGTGAGGTAAGCCATATGGGAAGTTGTAGTCAAGCTTCCTCCCAGGAATATAATTTGTTGACAGGGTACGAGGGGTGATTTCTTTTTGTTTATGGTGTACCCCAGACAAGTTAGAACCCTTTGTACAAAGGCCAGATGATTCAAAAGTATGTCCTGGCTTTCTGCCTGAATTAGATAATTGTCCAGGTATGGGTATATATGAATATTTCTTTGCCTGCAAAATGCAATAACTGGAGCTAGGCACTTTGTGAATACTCTGGGCACAGTAGATAACCCAAAGGGCAGTGCAGAGAACTGATAGTGCGTGTAGCCTGCTTTTAAGCGTAGGTATCTTCTGCAAGATTCCCTGACTGGGATGTACAGGTATGCTTCTTTGACATCTAGTGTTGACAACCAGGCATCTTTGCCTAGCATAGGAAGTAAATGGTGAAGAGACAGCATCTTGAATTTTGGAATCTCCAAAAAGGTGTTCAGAGTAGAAACCTTGTCCCTTTTCCTCTTCTGGTACCAGTTAAATAGCCCCCATGCTTAAGAGAGAAAGTACTTGTTTTTGGGCCTCTGCCCACTGATTTGGGGGTAGGTCCAGCCACCCACTTGGTGTTGGCAACGTGTGGAAGTGAAATCTGTATCAGTGGGACACTATATTTAAAACCCATTTGTCCTGGGTAATGAGTTCCCAATTCTTTGCATGAAGAGCAATCTTTCCCCCAAACGGGAGTCAGTTGATAAGTGCTTGGAAATTTTAAAAGGAAGTCATTGAGACAGTTTACCATAGGGGGGAGTCTTATTATTCCCAGATTTGGAAGTGGAGGCCCCCCCCACTGCTTAGTTCTGGGTGTCCCCTGGGACTGGACCCTGGTTTTTTTGCTGTGTCTGGTTTTGCTTGAGAAGACCTGGAAGGGGCTGGAAAGGACCAATTCTTAGAGGGCCAGTGCCTACTAAATCTAGGAGGCTGAACTTGTAAAAAAATCAGTTTGCATATATTTAGGTTTATCTTCCATCTTTTTAAGAACTTCCTCAGCCTTGTTGCCAAACAGGCGGTCCTATTTTAAAGGAGCATTGAACAATTCAGCTTTAACATGATCAGGCAAAGATTGCTCCTTAAGCCAAGCATGCCTTCTGAGCACAGACCCAGTAACAGCAGCCCTGCAAGAGGCCTCTAATGAATCAAAACCACATTGCAAAGTATGTTTTCCAACTAGTTCAGCAGAATGCATTAAATCCTGTAATTCTTTATTTTCCACACAGTCAGGAATCAACATAATTTTCTGTTTAAGCAGTCCAATAACATGTTGCTGATACTTTAACATATGAAACTGGCAGTTTAAAGCCCTAATGGCCAAGGTTGCAGAAGTGTAAACCTTCTTATCCCATCTATCCAGCGCCCTGGAGTCTCTATCAGAAGGGGTAGGATTTTTAGCAGTAAAAGCCTTAATGCCCTTTGGCCCCTGTGAAATAGGCACTGAATCTGCAATAGGATTTTTAAAAAGGAACTTGTGGGACTCTGGGACCCTGTAGTATCTGTCAGGTTTTCTGGGAGCAGGAGGCAGGGAATCAGGGGCCAAACTAGATTCTGAAAAAGCATCATCAACAATGTGTAGTACAGCAGGAATAACTAAAGGCCTATGCTGAGGTAGGAGAAGAAAATTCCTAAGCCTCTTTTTTGAATCAGAAAAATCCTGGCTTTCCCAGTGGAAATGCTCCCTTAGAGTATGTAAGGTTTCCCCAAAAAGAAAAATCCTCAGGAGGGGAAGCAGGGGGAATGGAGTCCTCTGCATCAGAATCTTCATAAGTAGATAAGGGCAAATCCAGATCATCAGAAGAATCAGAAAAAACATAATCCTGATCAGAAGATTCATAACCAACTTCAGCCCTAGGCCTCTCAGAAGGGGGGGGGGGTTGGCTACCCCTGATTAGAGTTATTAGATCTTCAGCCATTCTTATCATTTGTTTTTTTGGGCATAGAGGCCTGAGCATGTGGCCTGGGTGTCATTTTTTTAGGCATGGATCGAGATTTAGGCCTAAGTAAAGAAGGAGGTGTTGGTTTAATATGCAAGTCCATAGGCCTCAATACACCCTCAGAACCCAGTGCTTGCACAGCGGCTCCGGACCCATCCAAGGTAGAGACATCCGCAGGCTCAATATTTGAAGCATCTTGCGGCATACCGGACTCCGAATAGGTCTCAGTAGAGGCCTGTAAATCAGAAGTAATGGGTATCAGGGGCTGCGAAAACGCCTCACTGAGTACCGGCGAACTGGCGACTTGCTTAGGAGAAACGTCGTCTGCAGTTTTTGACCTCAGCGGTCTGTCTCTGTCTTCATCTTTGCGTTTTTTTGGAATCCCGGTAGTCGGATGGCTAACCAACAACATTTCTCGATAATTAAACCGAAAACCAAAATATTTAGAGGCTTAAATATATCAACGACGGATAGTGCGCTGATTAAATAAAGCACAAAACCGACAGCAAGGTACGTCGTGGTCAGGGCCCAGGCAAGGAATACAGTACGAATGAAAATCTTTATGAGGTATTTGCTTTCCACAAGTAATGCAATTATTAACTTTTACTGACATCGGAAAGGAGCAAGAAAAAGTTTCCCCAATGGGGTACTTAGCTTTAGTTGAAGACTTCGGTTCTGAAACTCGAAAACTAAAATTTCAGGAGCTGGCTGACCGGCACTTGCGAACTGCTTCTGCTTCGGGCACCGCACGGGAAGAAAGACTGATGTAATGGCGTCAGCTGCAGGTTTTATACCCCTGACGACCTGACATCATGGAAAACGGGAGAGCAACAGATGCAGGACCCAAGACATTGTTAATCAGGCCAACTGAGGGCTACCTGCAAGCAGATAACCTAAATGTAATGACTGCAACAGTGAAACACAAATAACATCACTTGTTGCATCAGTATTTTTACTAATCTTCTGAGGGTTGTGAATTCTGAAATTGAAATGTGTCTCATTTCTTTCTAACTTCTCTCTTTAATGATTTTCCAATACAAAAGTATGAGACCAAACTGAGGACATTTGGTGACCATCAGTACTTTTGAGAAGTATGAATGTGTGAATCTTTGATGCCTGAGGCCTATTACTTGATAGAGGTCACATGTATTCACATAAGTCTCTACTCTCACATGTTAAACTCACTGCTGTACAAATCACCCACCTTTTACTTGCTTACATTACCAAGTAACAACATGCAAGGATATGCAATTCATTCATACTATTACACAATACACTCCAGGTTCAACAATTACCTTGTAAATCCAGCAGTTGCAACAGTTTTAGTTCAGGGCGGAGTCTGTCATTTGCTAGGAGTACACAGCCATTACATGGATAGGTAAAGGTTGTGAGCATTGCCTGACACCAATGTTACTATATGTATGTGTGTAGGATGAAGGTTTTAGCCCCTTAGGTGGTGAGTGAGTGTGTTATGCGTTGCCTTTTAGCCAATGCAAGGGAATATTGTCCACGTCTATGTTTGCCTAAACACATAGCAGCTGCTTGATTCCCTTCTGACTCCTTACCTGCGTGTGGCTGTGGTGACCTTGCTATTGGTGGTGGGATGTGAGCCCCTTCCCTTATGGATGATGCTCAAGCTGCTTTCTCTGGATGATGTTGTGAAGCGTGGCACAGATGGTAATTATTTCAGTACAGGTATGTGGATTGTACTGCAAGGATCCCCCAGATGTATCTAGGCACTGGAACCATGTCTTCAGCAGCCCAAACACACGCTCTATATTTCTGGTTTGAGCGTGTGCCTCATTATGGCATTTTTCATGGGGTGTGTGTGCATTTCTGATGGAGGATCCTGGATGCTGATTCCTGCGACATGCCCAGCATGTCCCCTGTTGGTCTCTGAAAGGTTCCTGTAGCTAAAATTCTAAGTGCTACACATACATTTTGTCTCCACTGGTATGGGTTCCCCTCAGTTTGCCCTGGGTCTGAGTTGAGGGCAACAGATGTTGCAGAGTTCCTGTAGTGTGTCCTTATCCATCCTGTAGCGCTCTACAATTTTCATCTCATGTAGACTGTGATAAGTTAAAGGGACTCTGAAAACTTCTCTCTTTCTTGTCCGTGGTCTATTAACAGCAGCATCGACTTCAGCCTGTTGTACATACACATGAATTAAAGCAACAGCAACCCCTAACATTCTTTCTGTCTAGACTCCTTTCCATGGCTGTATTCCAATAGGTTTAGGAATTTGCAGGGAAAACCAGCACAGAGTCTACACGGTTGCTTTACAGCTTGTTGAATAGCTCCTCCATCTTAGATTGGTTGATTAGCATACAATTCAGCTGCTTATGCTGTAATTAGCATGCCATGCTGTTTACCATGGTTGTGCAGTTCTACACACCATGTAGAACTGCTTACTGAATACAAAACAGTGAGCACCGTGCATATGGTGTTAGCAGACAGTGTAGGGTTCATTGAATCTGTCTGTTTGAGTTATAGCTTTCTGCTTGTAAGTATACGAGCCTTAACCGTGTAGCTCCAAAATACCCCTTCAAATCAGGTCATCCTAAATCACCTTGTTCCACTGAAAAGATCAACTTATCCTATTTATCCTTGCTCTCTTCCCTTCCCAGATAAATTTCTTCAGTGCTTTATTAATTATTGTCCACAACTTCTCTTCTAGTTGATAAAAATATGCCTGAACTGTATGTAAAACTAAACAGACTAAAAACATTGTCACTGTTTCCATCTTGCTATCCATAAACAAGAGGTTCCAGTTCTTTAGTTTAGTCTCTTCCCACATATCCATAGCTGCCATAACAGAAACCTTTTTAATCCACACTCCTAAATACTTCATCTTATCATGTCTTCCATAAATATGTGTCTTGCTGAATCAATTCAAGTGGGTGGGTACACATTTTAGAGCTATAGCCTTTGTTTTGTTTTAACAGGTACAAAATAATACTATCCACAAATAAAGCCAACTTTTCTTGACTACCATACCATTTACATCCATGAATTTCTATGTCTCTTATTTTCTTTGCTAAAGACTCTAAATATGAAGCAAATAAAGGGGTAAGAGGTCAGCTCTGCCTGGTTCCTCTGTTCACCCACAACTTACCAGAGAAGAACACTGCCACTTTTAATTCTTGCCTCTGATCCCCATATATCTTTAATTTTTGCTTCCAATCCCTCATACATCCTCCTAATTAACCTTATTATTGTATCCAATGCTTCCACAGTCCTACTCATAAAATCCCAGCTTATTCTGCTGAATACTTTCTCTGTATCAAGACCCACCAATAATAGCGGTATTTTCTTACATTCTGCTTCCCTCTGGATCATCATAGTTACATTAATGTTGTCAAATGTTTGCATACCCGCCACAAAAAGTGCAGTTGCATAACTTGAAATTGAAATAACAGTATATGTTTGAATGATCACTGCTGAACTACTCTTAGCTATATGGGTTATATCCTGCCAAGGATATAACAGCCAGTCAGCTTCAAAGCTCAGGGCACCTTCCACACTTCCACATGCCCAAACTGTCAAGTAACTTGAGCTAAACTGACTAAAAGACAGGTTTGAGCATGAAGCCCTTCAGAGCTTTCCTGCCAGCAGAGAGGAAGGCTTAGTAATGAAACTACTATGTTAGGAGCAAAAATAAACAAACAAATGTCCACACTCTGGCATAAAAAAACACACCAAAAACAAGAGGGATGGAGGGAGGGAGCAGCTTCTGCATCACTCATCATTTGAACATCTGCTGTTATGGTAAGTTCACCTTACACATCTGTACTGTGTTCATCATACTGACCACTGCTGCAGCAGCCTTAGCTATGATTACCACAGCTGATTAAATTTGGAAGGAGAAGAATCCAGGAACCCCTGGAGAATGGTCCTAGTAAAGCTTACTCTGGACCTAGAGCTTATAGTGCTTTGTAAAAGTATGTACAGAGAACAAAGTAGCTGCTTCTACAATATTTCTACAATACAGCCCTTTTTCAAGAAAAAAAAACATGGATGAAGCCAAGGCCCTGACAGAATGAGATATGACCCTGCCTGGAAGAGATTGTTAGTCAGTATAATAAAAGGTAATAGCCTTAGACATCCATTTGGAAATGGATTGTTCTGACAAAGGTTGTCTCTTCTTTCTGCCGTCACAAAAAACAAAAAATTGATCCAAAAGATCTGAATGACTTAGTTCTGTCAAGATAGTACTGGAGCTGCCTGTGGACATCCAAGATATGAAATATCCTTTCTCCTTCATTTTTAGGTTCAGTAAAGAAAATGGGGAGATGGTTAGTTTGGCTTAAAGTAAACTTAGATACCACTTTAGGCATAAAAGAAAGATTAACTTTCAAAGACACCCTGTCCCTATGGAAAATGAGATAAGATTTACTCTAACAGCTTGCCATTCAGACATCCTTCTTGTAGAGGTCAGAGGAATCAGTAAAAATGTTTTCCATGTTAAGAACCTCAAGTCAGCCAGATTATCTGGTAAAAATGGATCACATGCTAGCTTCTCTAACACAAAAGGAGATCCCACAAAGGGGCCACTGGTTTCCTTGGCGGCCTCTTATGCAAAACCCCATTCAAGAGCATTTTAACATGAGACTGCCTTGAAAAAGGATCCATGGGCACACATGTTGAAATGGCCAATAAACGAACCTTGACAGAGGAATAAGAAAGGCCATCAGATAGTAACTCACAAGTATTGTCAAACCAGACAACAACTAGCCCTGAATGGGTGCTAATTATGTTGTTGGCACCAACTAGAATACCTTTTCCATTTGCCAGTATATATGACCTTCTAATAACAGGCTTCCTTGCTTCCATCAGCACCTGCTGCACACTGTCAGTAAACAGACACCTAAAAGGAATTGAGACCCTATCAACCAGGTAGTCAACTGAAGATGATTGGTGTTAGAATGCATCAAATACCCTTGTTCTTGTGTAAGTAGATCTAGTCTGGGAGGAAGCTTGTGGCAACTGCCCCTGGCCATTTTTGAAAGAATGGAGAACCATGGCTGCCTGGGCCAGAAGGGAGATACCACAATGACTTTGATTCCTTCAATCTTCAGAAGTACCCTGGATATTAGTGGAAAGGGTGGAAAAACATTCCTGTCCAAAGAAAAGAAAAGGCATCTGTCGTCCAGGCCTTCTTGCATTGACTTGGAACATAATCTTTTCAGCTGACTGTTTAAAGAGGAGGCAAAAAGTCTACTTCAGGAACTCCCCACAGATGGGTCAAATCTTGGAAGACCTCATGATCTAGTTTCCATTCATGAGGGTCTGCCTTTATGCTGTTCTGCTTGTCTGCCATGCAATTTTGCTCTGACGGAATGTAGGATGCCTGTAGAGTGAGACTGTGCTGTGAAGCTATATCCCAAACTAACATGGCTAGTGTGCAAATGGGGTATGACCTGGATAGCCCTAGCTTGTTGGTGTACCACATAACTGTGGTATTGTCTGAAACCATTTAAAGAGGTCCTGGGAATGAAAGATGATTTAGAGAGTTCAGTGCCTTGATCAAGGAAGCATCCCCTAGCTATTTATTTAATTGCATCTGTCCTAGGTGTTCCACAGCCCCTGCACTTTTACCTCTTCTGGAATTGCTCTGCAAGCAAAGTATGAAACATCTGATGACTGACTGCTTTGGAGTAGGGAGGGAGAAGGTGAAACATGGATTCAAGGATAATCTGTTTCTCCACCAAAAGATCTCTTTTCTGGCAAACCCCAGGACTGGGTGTTGAAAAGAAAAAGGGTGTTGGTGCCGAGAACAAACAATTTCAGATACCACTGTATCTTTCACATGTGAAGTCTTGCCAGGGATATCATAAGAATCACAGATGTCATTACACTCAAAATCCTGAGATATTCCTAGCAGTGACCAGAGCATGAGTGGAAAACCTTAAAAAAAGATCTGTGGAAGAAAAACTCTTTGAACTGAGGTGTCTAGTTGACATCCTAAAACACAATTCTGTATTAGGGGGTCAAGAAAGACTTTTGAATGTTCTCTTAGAGTCTCAACTTGTTTAAGATCTCTCTCATCCAACAGAGAGATTCCTGACACTTTGAAAAAGAGTCTGCAAAGATAAGCATGTCTAAATATGGATAAAAAGTAGATACTCAGTAGCCTGCAATGAGCTGCAACTGGAGCGAGACACTTTATGAACACTCTTGGTGCACTGGATAGTCCAACAGGTAAGGCAGAAAACTGATAATGTCTGAAGTCTGGATAAACAGGGATGTAACAAAGAACAGATGGAAACAAAAGAGTTTGATCTGGGGGACTGCCAGCTGTAACCATGATGACTTTCACAGCCCATTTGTCTGAAACAATCTGCTGCCAAAGAGAAAAAAAAAGCAGATTCAGACTTTCTGGAAGAAAAAAGGGGCTAGGGTGAGAGGGTCACAAAGTCTCTTGAATAGTCATTCAGACCCGCTGGACAGTTCCTCATTTTCAGAACTTTGAGACTTCTCTTTGGAACCCCCTCAGCCATTTCTTTTTAAAAATCTGTTTACCTGAATTTTGTTAAGAATGTTTATTCTGTTTTTTTTTTCTCAAAACTGAATGAGGAAATAGAAAATCCCTTGGACAATTTGGAAAAAGAAGGCTGGATCCCTGGATCATCTTGAGCCTTTCATCACAGTTTTGATCACCTCTGCAGCAGAGGGGGCAAATACTAAATCTGTATCCAAGGGAGAATTTAAAATTTCATTTTTATAATAGGTTCATAGGTAGGTACTAGGCTATTGGCCCTAGGGCCTATATAAGAGGTGACCTTTGCCTAACATACAAGGCCATGTCAAACCCAGATTTGATGAATATGCTTCACCTCAAAAAATCTAGATCCATCAGAGCCACAAGGGCGGGAGACTTAAACCTTGACACGGCTATTAATAGGACGTGCTGGAGGGATAGATTCATCACCCAAAGACTCCCTATGCTGTGGAACAAAACCCGCACAGTGAGGCAGAGCACACCTGCTGGCCTTGTTCACATCCCGTACATGTGAGGCAGAGCACCTCGCTGGCCTTGTTCAAGAGAAATCTTGACCAATGGATGGGAGATCGCAGATATACCCCAGGGATTACCTCAGTGTCACTGCTCGACAGAGGCACAGCAAAATAATGGGTATAGTTCCCCATACTAAAGGGGTGGCATAAGCCACAAAACGATGGGCTAGGCTTGTAAATGCCCTCGGGCAGATAGCCTAGTATGAACCTATGAACCTATAAGCCTAGCCAAAAGGTACCCTGCTTTCGCAACCCAAGAATATTATTTTCCTGTGCCTCTGTCGAGCAGAGCCACAGAAGTGATCCCCAGGGTGAATTTCCTATCTCCCATCCAATCATCAAGATTTTTCTTGAAGAGTGCCAATGAGGAGCTTTGTTTGATATAGACAGGTAGTTTGTTCCAGAGTATGGGAAATCTCTGGGACAGGAATCTATCCCTCCAGCATGTTCTGTTTATTGTGGTGACAAGATTTAGGTCCCTAGAGCATGTAGCTCAGAGGAATTGGGATTTCTTTAAGTGGAGCATGTCCAACAGCTCTGGGTTTGACATAGCTTTGAATGTTAGGCAGAGATCACCTCTGAGTAGGCGATATGCGACAGAGTAAAGCTGGAGTTTTTTGAGACGGTCTGCATTGGGCATCTGTTTGAGGCCGGTAATCCTCTGTACTCTATAATGGGTCTAATGAGTGACGAGTAGAGGGGAACAATGACCTCTTTTTTCCTGGATGAGAAAGCTTTTGTGATGAGGTGTGCCACATAGAAGGATTTCCTGACTACTGTGGCGATGTGATTATCAAAGGAGAGACTACTGTCCACCTGTGTCCCAAGGTCTCTTATCACACTTTCGGTGTTAAACAGTCTACCGCCTATGTGGTAGTTCACGGGTACAGAGTTTTTACCAAAAGGGATGACAATGCACTTTTTGGCATTGAGCTTGAGGCCATGGCTTTGACACCGGGCATCTTTCTCAGTGAGGCCCTATTGTAGGATGTCCACATCATTAGGAGTTTTGATTATAGCTCCTAGTTTGCAGTCATCTGCGAACTTCGTTAGCCAAAGACCTTCTGTGTTTGGTATCTACTTCTCTGAAGTACAGTCTAACAGAAGAGGACCCAGGACTGAACCCTGTGGTACTCCACTTGTCACTGGTCTGAGGTTGGATTTGGAGTCTGCTACTTTCACAGTGTGGGTTCTATCACTGAGCCAGTTGGCAACCCATCTTGTGACATAGGGATTTATACCTAGTTTATTTAGTGAGTTTATCTATAATTCCAGAGTGGGGGACAGTGTTGAAAGCCTTGGTGAGATCAAGACAGGCTGTGTGAACCACCTTACACTCATCTATGGCTTTGGTGACCGCTTCAAAGAAGTCTATCAGGTTTAGGAGACATGATCTGCCTTTTACAAACCCGAACTGGGTGCGGTCCAGAGTTTGGAGATTATCAATGTCATTGTTTATAAGTTCCATGATGATACTTTCCATAGCCTTGCAGACCAGGCTCATCAGGCTAATGGGGTGGTAGTTCTCAGGGTCCATGGTGGCTCCCCCTTTGTGGAGTGGGATAACCATCGCTGTGCACCATTTAGTGGGCACAAAGCCTGAGGTGAGGCTATGACTAAACATGTTACTTAGGTGGGGTGCCAGTTCGTTCTGTAGTTCATGTGGAACGTAGCTTGGGATGTTGTCAGATCCCATGGACGCTGTGTTCTTGGCTTTGGAGAGTGTGTTTTTTTACCTGTGCAGCCGTGATTACATGACCTTTGCATTATTCCGGTATAGAGATGGGCCCTTTAGGGGATGAGAGGGGGGGTAAAGTTAGCACTGAACCTATCGGCCAGGATGTTGGCAGTATCAGTTGGTTCTGTATATTTAGTGCCATTGTGCTGTAACTCAGAGCAGATCTGAGTGTTGTCATTGAGATTCTTGACACAGCTATAGAATGCTTTGTGATTGTCTTTAGAATCAGTGGCGAGGGAGGTTCTGAGAATGCAGCTATGCAAACAGCCTTAAAACAGTACCAGTTGCCATAGTCCTGGAAGAAATACCAACAAAGTCATACACACACTGAAAACTATCACCTGTGCAATAGAAGAAACTTAAGTTATTTACAGCATATTTTCCTCACAAGAAGAAACTGCAGATAAAACAATCCTCATACTTTCACAATTTGTCAGAACAAACTCTAAATATAAGAGCCTGACAATTCAAAGTTTTGAAAATCAAGGCTGCAGAAGTACACACTTTTTCCCAATACTTATCAATAATTTCCCCACACTTATCAGAAAGAGTAGGATTGGAATTAGCTAAATGCTAAGCAGTAGTGAGATTAATTGAAGCTATACCTGTTTTGTCTGGTTTGGAACAGTGTACAAAATGTGTAAGAATAAGGAACTTTATACATTGTATTTGCCTTTTTAGGGGCAGCTGGCTGACTATCAGGAAAATTGCAGGCAATAACACATGCACATCCTCTAAGGCCGAGAGAAGAGGAATAAGTGTGGATTCTGGAAAATGTTTCTGTAACAAAACATAGTATTTCTGAGGGACTGAGAACCCAGAGTGTTCTCCCACTGAAAACACTGGCATACTCTAGAAACAATCTCACAGAAACACATGCAGGGAGAATCACACATTGAGATCTTGTCTGTCTGAATCAGAAATCTGTCCCTGCATCTTTCTGTTCAGATTCAGAATCTTGAATCTCTTCAAGAAAATAGGAATCATCTTCCTTTTGCCAGAAACTACTTTACAAGAAGGAGCAATAACCCGAATTAAACTCCGAGTCAGACCCAATAAACCACTCCTATCCAAAGAAATTAGAGGATAAGTAGATACAGGCTTGGTCTTCTGTTTCTTTTTGACAGGAAAATGGGTCAAACTGTATTACTAATGGCAGCAGCTGCTTCCCTAGGGATGGGCACAGCATTGTGACACAACAGGGAAGCCTTCCCTGTTTCCTTTCTCAGAACTGACAAGAGTGTCTCTCCCTTATCCACTGAGGATGTGGCTAACCTCAGTCCATAGTGGCTGTAGGTGCTACACTAGAGAGATCTTGGGTAAAAGATGAGTGGTCTGAGGTACAGCAAATGGCCACAACTGAGTCACCCACCAGTGGCTAAGGCAAATTGCTAGTTTGCTTAACTTTTTCTTTTTGTGGCTGGAAGAAGGACCGACTGTGGGGCTGGTAGTCTGTTCTATGGTCAAGCTCAAAATGGTACATCTTTCCCAAGGAAGGCAAGCAGCAATTGCCAATAAAACTACCAGTCCATAAAAGTTACTTTTTTAAAACAGAAAAAAATACAGTAAAAGTACTTTTGCAAAACTATGTCAGCCCCGTAATGGAAAAATAAACACAATTTCTCCACAGAAAATAAATCTTCAGTTTATACTACTTTTAAACTGACAAAAAAATGAGTGCTCAATTTAAAAGTACACTACAGTCGAGACTATCCATTAAAACACTAGCTCTTAGATTTAAAATAACTTTACTGAAGAGGAAAGTAATAAAAAAAATCAATAACATTAAGAACTGGAAGTTTTTTTCCCCAAAGGGAAAGGAAAGCACAAGCTGACTGTTGATCCACAAAAGACTCAGAGGAGTGTACTCTTCGCCAGCAGTAAAGCTCTGACGAACTTTACACCCAAACTTGTCTTTTTGTCAGCTCAAGCTGCTTGACAGTTTGGGTGCGAAGAAGCACTGAAGCTTTGGAAGCTAGAAATAACCCATACAGCTAAGACTACTGCAGCAATGAGCAATAGGATGACATCCACTATGATCTATCAATTTTGGCATCACCTTTGCCATTCTTCTAGCTTGTATAGACATAAAACAGTTTATAATCATGGTTTAAAATGTAAATGGGCCTCTAAGAAGCTAGGTCTGATGAGTGTTTACCATCGTTAGGTAAAACATATACCACAACTTGCTTCCAAGATGTTGGTACTTCCCCACCTTTTAAAATACTCTTCTTCTTTCTGCTTTTTCCTGGTTAGGGGTCGCCACAGCGCATCACCTGTCCGCTCATGATTGGCAGTGGAGTTTTACGGTACTATTAAACAAAATCTTCCAGATCTTTATCCCTTTCTTACCTTCTAATTTCCAAACTACCACAATAAGACTGATTGCACATTTTCTTTTTATCTCAGCATCTCCTATCTTAACCGTTAGTTGTTGAGCTTTGAATTACAGCTTTCTGCATATGTTATGTATATGAGCCTTAACTGTGTAACTCTAAAATATCCGTGCAAATCATGTAACCCTGAACCACCTTGTTCTATTGGAATGATCAACTTATTCCACTTAGTTGACTAAATGTGGTGTTATTCCCAAAGAATGGAATTATATGCAATTATCTGATCAGAGATTCCCTCAGAAACTCTATGATGTACAGAAGGGGCGTACAGAAGCCTGTTCTCAAACTATAGGAGCACTTTTACTTCTTAAATCTCAGAGTCTGTGAAACTAAATAGAAGAGTATGGAACTAATAATGGCCGATATAGAATACAACATAAACTTCTTATGATTTTGTTGAGATCTTTATATAGAGATAGGATCCTGGAGGTTCAAAGACGCAACCAGTTTCCTTCTGCACGGCCAGGAAGTCTGACTGTACTGAAACCATTCAACAGCTTCCTTGGTTATGAATATATTTAGGTTGATTCAATCTAAAGTTGGTTTAATGTCATTTGACCTTTTTGGTGCTAAAATAACTTGGGAGTAATATCTGGACCCTCTCTGGTCTGGTGGGACCTCTTAGATGGACCTCCAGGGGAAAGCAGCCAGGCAAGACTCCTGGAAAGGCTGTTGGCCACCTATAGGCAGACCACAGCTACCTGATGAATGCCAAGATCTTCTGCCTCAGGGCATGTGACCAGTCTGTAAGTTAATTTGATTTTAGAGTTTGTTCTAGATGGCTTTTTTGTTGTTGTTACCCATGCCTGGTCCACACTAGTGAGAGCTCTTCTCCATTTTGGAAAGCATATGTTGAAGAAACTGAAACTGAATTTCAATGGTGCAAGAGTCTAACAGTCCTTCCCTTTGCCACATTCTTCATATGTATCTTTACTTCCAATTCACACAACACTAGTCTCTGGAATGGGGCATTCATGAAGGCTGCTTTTGGTATCTTAAGAAAAGTTGGTTTGTCTAAGCCATCCATGCCGGTGAACAACTATGCCAGATGCCACAGCCCTAGTGGAAACTTCATCAGCATTATAAGATGCTCACCATCATGAAGTTTGCCATGGTAGATAGTGTTACTGACTAGGACATCAGCTTGTGTTTTACCAGTTCATTAGGCAACTGTCTGATTGTCTGATACATTTTGTCAATCATATCTTCCTGAAAATCTGCCACATGATCCAGGTAATTAAGCACAGTTGAATAGAACATAAAGGATGCATACACACACTCGAGCCATGACAGTGGACTTCATATCTGACAGATGACTGCAAAGCTCTGACATGCAGCGGCCTTCTTTAGATCTGCTGCCAATACCAAAGTACCTGGTTTATGAGTCTCTCATTAGAGATTCCACACTGTCTCTCTCTGGGAAGGTGCAGTACATGGTCTGTTTTTTGAGGTACTGAGGCTACCATATCTGTGTTCTCCCAGTCAGCACTCATGGCAACCTTTAAAATCACGGCCAATGGCATGACCAGCCAAGGAGAATACTGGGTAGACCTGAAAGTCTTTTGCAATGTTCACTGTGGAGAGGACACAGCTCATTTAGCCAGCCCCTCTATGAACATCATTTTCAAGAGTTCACCAAATTTAAGGTCATCAGGAAGGGATGCAGTGCAGTCACTGTCCTCTTCATTATACAAATTCTGTAGGTGAACTCATAAGCTTCCTCTTGCAAGTAGCCCTCTTTCTTCCTGTGCACGTCTAAACAAAGACAGTAGGAAGAGAAGGAAGACGTTCTGTTAAGGGTTGAAATGACAAGACAAAAGTGCAAGAAAGTCTTCAGCCTGCTAACCCTGAATGACAGTCTGTGGGCCTGAGACTCACTCAGACACCAACACCAGATTCTGACTTAAGCACAAAAAACTAGGGGACCAAAATCATCCCTAAAGACTCAAGAATGAGAACTGAACTGTGACTGAACTTGAGGATATTGGTTATTTTAATTTTTGGGATGGAGGATGACTTCTAAATCAAGACACTAGAATTGAGATTGTCAATGTAATATCAGCACTAAATTCCTGACAGGCATAGGCCTAAATACCAAAAAAGATACATTATGATAGAAAACTGTTAGAGGAATAAACTATAAAGTAAAAATTATAAAATGAAAGGGTACTGTATAGCAGTAGAGACTTTACTAACTACTGACTCCAAGTCAAAGAAGGTTGAAACCCTGACTGCAACCACAGAGGAGCCAAGCAGGGAGGGGGAAGAGTGAAGGGGCATAGATGGGAAAGGTTTGCATATACTCAGGAACATACAAGGTGGTGCAATTTCTCTGGTGGAGAAAGGAGTCACTGATTCTGTCACACTGAGAAGGCTACTTGCAGGGAATAGCCCTTGTGGAAGTATGGGAGCAACCTCTGCGGACAGCCCAATGCATAGAGTGCTGTGATTTAATCACTTACCAGTCTAGATAAATGTTCCCATCATTATCTCCTAGTTTTATGGTTCTGTCTCTGTAGTACTGAACATGTATGCACATTACAAACAATTACAGAATACCTATTAGTCCCCTGACCCATACAAAACACAACTTAGACAGTCATTGGGCCTCTAGTTGCCAACACATTGCTGCTACGGAAGCAAGCAAGAAACAGCCCACTCTTAAACAGCAGTTCAAGCAATTCTAGAATCAAAGAGACATAATATAAGGTGCAATGTGTTTCAGCCCTCACTAATCTTCAGAAAGCTTCAGTGTTAACTCACGCAAGCCTATAATGTCATTTTTGTGAACTTGCAGTTCACATCCACAGCTCATTATGGTGTCCAGGCCTTTTTTGGGCCTGGCTTCTTTAACAAAGTGACTTATCAGCCATTAAAAGGCAGTATTAGAAAGTGCAAGAAGTTGTTAACAAAATGACACTAAGATTGTTATTTTAGGATGTCCTGCAGTACAGAAATTAATCAGTCACATTCATATTTATGTTCATATTTTCATAGCTGAGAGCCATACATGTTATGGAAGGGTATGGTGTGAAAAGCCATGGTGGAATACATTAAAATTAATTGTCAATGTTCATTTACATGCTATACCTGACATACTGCTAACTGTTAGCAAATATGAAAATAAACAATATTTTCATATGTACTTAATATCTCAAAATCAAACGACTTACAAACTGTTGCAAGACATCAGGAGACAACATAGATGTCTTAAAGAAAAGTAATGCTGATATAAGTTGCACATCTACAGAAGTATTCTGTATTACTTATATGGCATAATGACTTCTCACTACTTTTCAAAAATGTGCATGCTGACTGGGCAGCCCAACCAGCATGCCAGTTGTAAAATCGAGCATATACCAGTAGAAAAAAGTCAAGACGCTGAAGTACCATTGAGCAGCCAGACGTTTATGTTGGCATATGCTTAAAGGACAGAGCAAAATACAAGAAAATCAGGAACATTTTGTAAAATGAAAAAAAAGTACAGTTGTGTACACTTACCATAAATGTAGATGTTCGAGTGTATTCACTGTTGCAGTCATTACATATGGGTTATCTGCTTGCAGCAGTCAGCCTGATTATCAAAGTGTTGGGTCCTGCGTCGGTTGCTGTCTCATCTTCCAAGACGTCAGGTAGTCAGGGGTATAAAGCATGCAGCCGACGCCATTACATCAGTTTTTCTTGCCCCAGATGTCAGGTGGCCCCATAATGGGAAGCAATTACATACAAGGTTACACCTCCAACAAAAAGCAAATATACCAGAAAGCTTAAATACAGTAAACAAGAAGAGAGGTAGAGTCAACAGAAGTCAGGGGGCTGGAAGGAGGGTAACCAGGACTGCAACAGTGAATACACTTGAACATCTACATTTATGGTAAGTGTACACAACTGTGCTATGTTCTTCATGTTTCACTGTTGCAGTCATTACATTTGGGTAGATTCCCAAAGCTAAGGAAGGGAGGAGACAATTAGAGAGCATTAGGACCAGCTATTAGGCCCTGCAAGACTGCAGTGGCAAAACCAGCTCTGGATTTAGAAAAAAGTGGCAAGTGGTAATGCTTGGTGAAGGTATGTACAGAACTCCAGATAGCAGCTTCTAGGATGTCCCTGGTAGGAACACCTCTGAGAAAGGCTGTAGAAGTAGATGCAGCCATGGTGGAATGGGATCTTATCCCCAGCGGGGTAGGTTTTCAATGGTGCTTATAGCAGAAAAGAATGGAATGGCTTATCTACTTATTAATGGTTTGCTTTGAAATGGCCTTCCCCTCTGCCCATGCAGCAAAGGCAACTAGCAGCTGTTCAGATTTCCTGAGAGGCTTAGTCCTGTCCAAATAAAATCTAAGTTGTCTGTGCACGTCCAGAGAGTGCAGTATTCATTCTCCTTTGTTCTGTGGATTAGAAAAGAAGGTTGGCAAATGAATGGACTGATTAGGGGCCACAATGGAGACCACCTTGGGAATAAAGGAAGGATTGGTCCTGAGGGACACCCTGTCCACATGAAAGATGATGATGGGCTCCACTGCCACGAGGGCCTGTAATTCAGACATCCTCCTTGCTGAAGTGATGGCTAAAAGGAAAGCTGTTTTCCAAGAAAGGAATTTCAACTCTGCAGTTGCAGCTGGCTCAAAAGGAGGTTTTGAATAGATTGAATAATGTGAACAAAACACAATTGCTTAAAAACATTTCAAAGAAGACACACGACAATTAATGATGATGTAACTTCCTCCTTTTGAGATAAGCCACAAAATCAGCTCTATCATTCAGCCCAGGTGGATAGCAAGCATCGAGTTTAACTTGCCAAACATATTCCTTCCACCCAAGCTCCTCTTCTGCATCAAATCTATTGTTAAAGTTAATTATTGTTATTGTTAAATCTATTGGCAATTTAAACTCAATGCATGCTATCCACCTGGGCTGAATGATTGAGCTGATTTTGTGGCTTATCTCAAAAGAAGGACGTTACATAATCATTAATTAAGTCATGTCTTCTTTGAAATGTTTTTAAGCAATTGTGTTTTGTTCACATTATTCGAACAGGCTTGCGAAGTGGACTTGAGACACTATTTTATAATAGGATTATGAAGCGTTCACATTATGAGTTTAACACTACCAAGGCTCAAACTGCAATGTTAGGAAATCTTTGTAATACGCCAGTTAGACTTCTAAAACCTGATAAAGGTGGAGGCCTGGTAATATTCGATGACCAAACCTATAAAGAAAAAATGCTTTCCATCTTGGAGTCACCTGCATATGCCGAATCTTCTTTTAATAAGATACAAGGAGCACACAAAAGAATAAGAGGGTATTTTCGTGATTTATTTCTTGAAAATAAAATAGATTTAGATACTTATAATTTTATAGACATGACATTGCCAAAAATACCCGTTATGTTCGGCATACCAAAGGTACATAAAGACCTGAGTAATCCACCAATGAGGGCCTTAATTGATGGAAGGTCTTCCATGACTTATTCATGTGCTAAGTTGGTTGATAAATTGTTGTCTAAGTACGTGGTACATTTACCCGGGATCTGTAAAGATTCCTGGTCTTTTTTGGAGGCTATTAACAGTCAACCCTTCAGCAGTGATGTTAATTTTCTCACTGTTGATGTGGTTGACTTGTACACTTCAATTCCTCATCAGGAAGCCCTTGAATGGTTAGCCCTTTTACTTTTAGAAATAGGAGCTCCAAAAAATGAGATCAATGTCATTACTGAAATTTTGGACATAGTGTTGTCCTTGAATTATTTCATGTTTGACAAAAAATATTACTTGTAAAAACAAGGAGTAGCCATGGGCTCTCCTTGTGGAGCATCAGTGGCTAATTTTTTCATGAGTTACTGGGAAAAACATTTTGTTTTTTCCTCACCTGTCCTTGTAAAACCAGTCAAATACTACACGAGATACCTAGATGATATTTTTATCTTATTTGAAGGTGATAGTAGTATGGCTGACACTTTTGTGTCTATCATTAACAGTACTTCAGAATTTTTGAAATTTACCCATAATTTTTCAACGTCAAATATTGATTATCTTGACGTGAAATTGGAGAAGGATGTTCAAACTCGTTCTTTTATTTCAAAGATACACAGAAAACCAACGTACTGCAATTCATTCTTGCACTTTTCTAGCCACCATCCCTTTAGACAGAAGAAAGCTATTGTCAAGGGACAATTCGTTAGAGCAGCAAGAATGTGCAGTACGTTGGAATACTTTTATGAAGAATGTAATCTATTAACAGACATGTTTTTAAAGCGAAAATATCCATCCAAGTTTGTTAATGAGATTTTAAATGAAGTAATTTCAAAAAGAGTTAATGGTTTTTTCAAGGCAATTTTATCGAATGCAAACTTGGACATTGATTTACAACTTAATGTCGCGTTTACACCTGGTCATGAATGTCTTTTAGGGACTGACCATGTGGGCTTCAATGAAACAACTAGTTTTGATCCAGCTTTTAGTTATGTGACCACATATAGCTTCGATTCCAGTGAAATTGTTACAATTATTCAGAAGAATTGGGATTTCATTTTAAGTAATCCTAATTTAGTGAAGAAATTCGGACACTTTCCTAAATTTGTTTTTAAGAGAAATAGGAATTTAAAAGAGTTATTACAGAGGAATACTCCTGGCAAATTTTTCAACAAGAGGTTGGGTATGTACCCATGTGGTTTTTGTAACAGATGTTACAAAACCAGGTCCGGACAGACATTCACAGTGAGGGATAGGAAGTACACCATCAGGTTACCCCTCAATTGTGAAAGTAAATCGATAGTATATGTAGCCTTATGCGACTGCTGTCCGTCTTTCTATATTGGAAAGATGGACCGCAGATTACGTGACCGTATGTATGAGCACATGTACGCAATGAATAATAGAAACAAAAATAATGCCCTAGCTAAACATATAATTGACCATCATGGGCATAGTTTTTCATTCATGGCGATTGATCAAATGACACCATCGACTAGGGGTGGGCCTACTACATTAATGTTGGAAATTAAGGAATTAGAGTGGCAATTTAGGACAGATGCTTTTCACTATCCTGGATTAAATGACAATTGTAATATCCTGCCAATTTTAAAATTAAGAAGTTATTTACGTTGACTTCTATGACCAGTTTCAATTTAGATTCTGGTCTCCTT
This sequence comes from Protopterus annectens, assembly GCF_019279795.1. Lineage (NCBI taxonomy): Eukaryota > Metazoa > Chordata > Ceratodontiformes > Protopteridae > Protopterus > Protopterus annectens. Next base: position 279,488,128 of record NC_056736.1, on the reverse strand, counting down.
TTTCAACTACAGTCATAATATTTTGTCCAATATTTTTATACCACTCCTGATTTCCGGGCCGCTTATATATACACATATATATACATTTCTTTGCTTTTAGCATATACTCTTTGTTATTGCATCGACTTGGGATCATAGTCCAGTGACTGTATATGTATGATCTATTACTTTTAATAATTCATGACTAGATGGTATTTTATTAAGGAGTTTATTCCTTAGGTATTTATACATATACACAAACATATTTATTTTAGTAGTAATTAAAGTTTCTTGAAGTAGTGCCATACAGGTTTTACAATATTTATCGTGATCTTTTGCATCTGTATGGAGTTGTGATTTTTTTATGATTTTTTATGTTATTCACATTGTTACCATTTGAAAAGACATGCACACATTTTTACTTATATGTAAGTACCTTTTTAAAAGGCACTTTAATGACATCACTTCCTTTTGGCTTTGTATTTATGCTGTACTTTGAAACTTGATTTTAAATTTCCTCTGAGGAAGCCAAGCTAGTAAGCAAGGCGAAAACGCTGCTTAATAAATTTGCGTTAAGGAACACAACTGTTTGGCTACTAGTAGCAGTTTTTTACTGTTTTATTCTTCTTGCTGGTGCAAGGTTACCGTGGTATTGTTCTTGTTTGTTCACATTATTCAGTCTGAAGAAGTCCTTTTATGGATGAAAACGCTTACTGTGTACTGTGGATTGTGAAATACGTGGATCAAACCTTTTTAGAACTACCTGGCTGCTACCTGTGTTTTTTTTTTTGAAGATTTTATTTGTTCCAGAGAGGTGTGTTTTCAATTCTGTACAGCTAACATTTCTTTTTGATTGATATGCAGGTGCATTTGACTTGGGTTCCATTTGCCCTGAATGCACTGCCCTGCCAAGTGAGCCCCCTATGCATAGTCTGATGCATCTGTTGTTAGGGTTTGGGCTGCAGGGGGTAGAGTGAATGGCAGTCCCTTGTTGTGGTGGCAGGCCTCTGCCCACCAAAGGAACTCTGTCTTTATACAAGGAATGATAGGAATAATTGATTCCAGGTCCTGAGAATGTTGACACCATAGGCTTTTTAGATACCATTGTAGTTTCCTCATATGCAGTCTTGCATATGGAATTAGTAGAATGCAAGAGGCCATGAACCCCAGGGCTTGCAGTATTTTTCTTGCATTGGGTCTTTGTGGCCAGTAGTTTGAAGTAGGCTGTCAAATAAACTTGTTTCTCTGGCATGAGGCAGGCCATCTGGGAAGTTGTATTCAAGCTTGCTCCCAGGAATACAATTTGTTGGCAGGGTACTAAGTGTGACTTCTTTTAGTTTATGGTGTACCCCAGTGAGGTTAGCAGTTTCTTTACAAATGCCAGATAATTTAACAGTATGTCTTGACTTTCTGCCTGAATTAGACAATCGTCCAGGTATGGGTATATTTGAATATTTATTTGCCTATAGAATGCAATGACTGGAGCTAGGCACTTTGTGAATACCCTGGGCGCAGTAGATAAGCCAAAGGGCAGTGCAGAGAACTGACAGTGCATGTAGCCTGCTCTGAAGCGTAGGTATTTTCTGCAAGATTCCCTTATTGGGATGTGCAGGTAAGCTTCCTTTAAATCCACTGCTGCCAACCAGGCATTTTTGCCTAGCATGGGAAGCAGGTGATGAAGAGTTAGCATTTTGAATTTTGGGATTACCAAAAAGGTGTTTAGGATAGACAGGTCCAGGATAGGACACCAAGAGTTGTCTTCTCTGGGTACCAGGAAAAGTCTTGAGTAAAAACCTTGTCCCCATTCCTTTTCTGGGACAGGTTGAATAGCCCTGATACTTTTAGAAGAGAGAGAACCTGCTGTTGAGCCTCTGCCCACTGATTTGGGGGTAGGTCTAGCCAAACATTTGGGGTTGGCAATGTGTGGAAGTGGAATCTGTATCCTTGGGAAACTATATTTAAAACCCATTTGTCTTGGGTAATGAGTTCCCATATTTTTGCATGCAGGGCAATCTTTCCCCCTAAAGGAGCAGTCAGTTGAGCAGGGTTTGGAAGGTTTAAGTTTAAGTCATTGTGACAGTTTACCATAGGGGGGTGTCTTACTACTTCCAGCTTTGGTAGCGGGAGCCTCCCACTGCTTAGGTCTGTGAGTACCTTGAGACTGTAGCCTGGGTGGTCTGCTGGTCCTGGATTTGGACTGAGAAGGCCTGGAAGAGACAGGAAAGGACCAATTCTTAGAAGACCAATGCCTACTAAATCTGGAAGGCTGTACTTGCAGGAAATATTTAACAGTTTGCATAGATTTAGCTATTTCCTCCATCTTTTTAAGTACTTCTTCTGCTTTGTTGCCAAACAGGAGGTCTTAGTTTAAGGAAGCATCCAGTAATTTAGCTTTAACATGATCTGGCAAAGTTTGCTCCTTAAGCCAAGCATGCCTTCTGAGTACAGACCCAGTGACAGCAGCCCTGCAAGATGCATCTAAAGAGTCAAAACCACACTGCAAAGTATGTTTACCAACTTGTTCAGCAGAATGCATTAAATCCTGTAATTCTTTATTTTCAGCACAGTCAGGAATCAAAATCTTTTTCTGTTTAAGTAATCCAACAGTATGCTGCTGATACTTTAACATATTAAACTGGCAGTTTAAGACCCTAATGGCCAAAGCAGCAGAAGTGTATACCTTCGTACCCCATCTGTCCAGGGCCCTGGAATCTCTATCAGAGGGGGTAGGATTTTTGGCAGTAGTAGCCTTAATGCCTTTGGGTCCCTGTGAAATGGTCTCTGGATCTGCAGTAGGATTCTTAAAGAGGAACTTGTGAGAGTCAGGTACTCTGTAATATCCGTCAGGTTTCCTGGGAGCCGGAGGTAAAGTGTCTGGGGCCAGGCTAGATTCTAAGAAGGCATCATCTACAATGTGCAGTACAGGAGGGATAGCTAAAAGCCTGTGTTGAGGTAGGAGTAAGAATTTCCTAGGCCTCTTTTTGGAGTCACAGTAATCCTGGCTTTCCCAGTGGAAATGCTCCCTAAGGGTGTGGAAAGTTTCACCAAAAGAGAAATCTTCTGGAGGGGAAGCAGAGGGAATGGAGTCTTCTGCATCAGAATCCTCATAGGTACATAAGGGCAAATCCTGGTCATTGGAAGAAACAGAAATTTCAGAATCCTAATCAGAAGAATAAAAAAGGAAAATCAGTTCTAGGTCTCTTAGAGGGAGAAGGCTGGCTTCCCCTGATTACAGTAATATAATCCAAGCGTTGAAAGTACACCATAAAACAAACAAAAAGGCGAACGCTGACACCACACTATGTAGCTTGAGAAACTGAAAACAATGAAGCAAACTCGTGCAAACCAGCAGGACAAAGTAAAACCACTTTTAATAACAGTTGAGCGCTTTCACCTGTTACAGTACAGGCTTCCTCAGAACAAAAAACCATTCTGAATTGCAGCCCTTAAATAGATGTTTTGGCTCCAAAAATTTTAAAGCAACATACTCCACTAAAACTTTCTGCATAAACAATAAACAAAAACATTCCAAAATGAATAAGTAACAGAAATAAACAATTATATTATAAATACATATGTATCCTATAAAATGTAATACACACATTCCTCTGAAATTCATATTTGTTAAAAACATATGTTTCTATAAAAGCACTAACTCAACTTATTTATAAACACTTTGACACTAGCGTATTTTGTATAGCAGAGGTTTAATAGACAGTGATTCATTCAAACCTGGGGTTGAGGCAGCATCAGTAAAAATTTGCCACCACATTTCTCTAGAAGACAGCCAACTCTTATAGTCTCCCCCCCTAGGGTCTATTTGAATTAGGTCAATAATACTAAAAGTGAATTTATGTTCAGAACCCTCTTGTTTTATGTGCGTATATAGGGCATTCTTCTCATCTCCCTTTCTAAACAGAGTAAAAATGACCGCATAGTCTTTTGTTCAGCTGTCTCTCGGTCTTCCCAATGTAGAAAGCGGGACAAGCTGAACATAGTGCGATATATATGATAAGTTTAGTAGTACAATACCCTGCCTTGAATCTAATAGAAGTGTTGGTAGTGTTACCTAACTTAGTGCCTTGACTGTTGTTAATAGCAAAGCACCAATTGCATCTACCACACTTCTGTGTAGATTTAGAAGTGTTAGAAGTCAGAAACATTGTATTTTCTAACAACCTTTTCAAGTTCATACCCATTTTATTTACAAAGTGGGGTTTCTCCCCTAAAATGTTGGATATAGAAGCATCCGCCGTAATAATAAACCAACTTTTGTTAACCAGTTGCCTCATCTTATAACTACAAGGACCATATTCGATTGCACAAGCTTTATTTAAATCACTACGACCAACTCTAGCAAGGGTAACAACATTATTACCTTGAGAATTTATTCCTAACAAAGGTGTGTACCTAGAACTCCAGCTTTGAATAACCTGCTTACTTACATTTAGCATCATACCAAGGTCATAACCTCTATCACTGAACATAGCCGTAATATACTCAACTTCAGCTATCATATCTATGTAGTCTGAAGTCATTCTAACTGCTCTAATCAACTGTCCCTTGTAGATGTTCTTTAAAAGACTTTTTGGATGATTACTAGAATATTCAAGATAATTGTTAGAAAAAGTGGGTTTCCTGTATATTCTAGATTTAAACCCACAATTAGCCGGGGAGACGAGGGTGTCAAGGTATGCCAGACCATCATGACTGAATGCGTAAATTTCAAATAAGAACTACTGGTGTTAATATATTCTATAAATTCAGTCAATGTCTCAGTGTCACCATCCCATAATATATATATATATATATATATATATATATATATATCGTCAAGGTAACGAGCATAATATTTGATGTGAAGATAGAAGTCACTGGTGAACACTACAGACTCCTCCCAGTCGAGCATGACCATATTAGCAAAAATGGGGGCACACGCAACACCCATAGCTACACCCTTAGTTTGTTTAAAAATCTCTCCTTCAAAAAAGATAAAGTTGTTGTCCAATACCATACTCATCATATCTGTAATCAACCATATCTTATCCCAATCCAACCCTGCATATTTAGTAATACTACGATTAAATGCTTCTAACCCCTCACTTTTGGGGATGCAGGAGAAAAGGTCTATGACATCAATAGTTACATATAACAAATCTTTTTTATATAAGTGTGTAGGAAAATAAGCTAAAAAATACCAAGAATCCTTGGCAAGATGAAATACCTTTTCGTACACATGTTTCAAAGTATGGTCGATGACCACACCCAAAGGAAATGTTTTAGATCTGCTGCCAGACACAATTGGTCTAAAAGGCGGGTCAGACACATTCTTATGAACTTTGGGGATGCCAACTAACTTGGCTAACACAGGAAATTCCACTTTGACAAAATTGTAAGTATCCAAACTAATTCGCCTGTCTATAAGAAAGTCCTCGAGGTGCCAGTCAATTTTTCTATAGGCTATATTAAGTTCATTGACAGATATGATCTCAAAACTGTCCGTAGAATGTAAAATTTCATGAAGTTTAGAGGTATATGTAAGTTGATCAAAAAGAACTAAACCCCCACCCTTGTCAGGTTTCATCACCCTTATTGATCTATTCTTCCTCAACATTTGTAGGGTGTCCTGTTCTTCTCTAGATAAATTATGTTCCATTCTCCTAAACTTATTGTTGTTAAGCTCATAAATCTGCTTAACAATACATTTTTCAAATAAACCTATCGTTGGATGGCATGGGGGTATAAAGGTACTTTTCTTTTTCAAGATTTTACAGTCATTATTAGAGCCAGTAACATTATTAATGGGATTATTAAACATTACTGCCAAGTTTAATTTCCTAGTATATAATTTAACTTGACAAATATTATCAACCACATCAAATTTAGTAGTTGGTATGTATTTCAAGCCCTTAGAAAGTAAATTAAAATAAGAAGTATCGAGCTTAACATCTGTATAGTTAAAAATGTTAAAGCTATTGTACCTGTAAGTCACACCATCTGTGGAAGAAATCTCACAGTACTTTATGGTATTATGTACGTCATGTTTAGTAGCAGTTTGCTGTGCAGTCTGCAAATCTACATTAGTAACCAACTCTAGATTCATATTATTATTGGCTATTATTGATGGTGGGGTTTCTTCCAATTCCCTCCCCATTTCCAATCCCTTCTTCTGTCTTGACCTCTGCCCTTGAAAAAATGGGAATTACTTTGAGCCTGAGAATTATATTCATGATCTGGGGGGACCTGCTGTTCATTGTAAAAATTATCGACAGTTTTAAACTGTCCTTCTTTCCACCCATATATAGCCCCTCTCTCATACTGCTGAATATCCCTAGTAAGTTTAGAATGTTTCCTTTCTAGAGATTTTTTTATATTTAAATCAGCTGTAACAAATTGTTTATTATATAACCTTTCCCATTGTTCAAATAATAAATCACTTAAAATGTTTTCATTCAGTTTTTCTGTTTCATCCATTAGTCTAACTAATTTCTCATCATTGCATTTAATTAACAGCTTCATAAACTCAATGCCACATTAATCAAAAAACAAGTTAAATTCTTTTTTTGTGTTGTCATTCACATCTATGCCCATATGATATGATGAGTATGGTATTGGACAACAACTTTATCTTTTTTGAAGGAGAGATTTTTAAACAAACTAAGGGTGTAGCTATGGTGCTTTGTGCCCCCATTTTTGCTAATATGGTCATGCTCGACTGGGAGGAGTCTGTAGTGTTCACCAGTGACTTCTATCTTCACATCAAATATTATACTCGTTACTTTGACTATATATATATATATATATATATTATGGGATGGTGACACTGAGACATTGACTGAATTTATAGAATATATTAACACCAGTAGTTCTTATTTGAAATTTACACACGCATTCAGTCATGATGGTCTGGCATACCTTGACACCCTAGTCTCCCCGGCTAATTGTGGGTTTAAATCTAGAATATACAGGAAACCCACTTTTTCTAACAATTATCTTGAATATTCTAGTAATCATGCAAAAGTCTTTAAGGAACATCTACAAGGGACAGTTGATTAGAGCAGTTAGAATGACTTCAGACTACATAGATATGATAGCTGAAGTTGAGTATATTACGGCTATGTTCAGTAATAGAGGTTATGACCTTGGTATGATGCTAAATGTAAGTAAGCAGGTTATTCAAGGCTGGGGTTCTAGGTACACACCTTTGTTAGGAATAAATTCTCAAGGTAATAATGTTGTTACCCTTGCTAGAGTTGGTCGTAGTGATTTAAATAAAGCTTGTGTAATCGAATATGGTCCTTGTAGTTATAAGATGAGGCAACTGGTTAACAAAAGTTGGTTTATTATTACGGCGGATGCTTCTATATCCAACATTTTAGGGGATAAACCCCACTTTGTAAATAAAATGGGTATGAACTTGAAAAGGCTGTTAGAAAATACGATGTTTCTGACTTCTAACACTTCTAAATCTACACAGAAGTGTGGTAGATGCAATTGGTGCTTTGCTATTAACAACAGTCAAGGCACTAAGTTAGGCAACACTACCAACACTTCTATTAGATTCAAGGCAGGGTATTGTACTACTAAACTTGTCATATATATCGCACTATGTTCAGCTTGTCCCGCTTTCTACATTGGGAAGACTGAGAGACAGCTGAACAAAAGAATATGCGGTCATTTTTACTCTATTAGAAAGAGAGATGAGAAGAATGCCCTATATAAGCACATAAAACAAGAGGGTTCTGAACATAAATTCACTTTTAGTATTATTGACCTAATTCAAATAGACCCTAGGGGGGGAGACTATAAGAGTTGGCTGTCTTCTAGAGAAATGTGGTGGCAAATTTTTACTGATTCTGCCTCACCCCCAGGTTTGAATGAATCACTGTCTATTAAACCTCTGCTATACAAAATACGCTAGTGTCAAAGTGTTTATAAATAAGTTGAGTCAGTGCTTTTATAGAAACATATGTTTTTAACAAATATGAATTTCAGAGGAATGTGTGTATTACATTTTATAGGATACATATGTATTTATAATATAATTGTTTATTTCTGTTACCTATTCATTTTGGAATGTTTTTGTTTATTGTTTATGCAGAAAGTTTTAGTGGAGTATGTTGCTTTAAAATTTTTGGAGCCAAAACATCTATTTAAGGACTGCAATTCAGAATGGTTTTTTGTTCTGAGGAAGCCTGTATTGTAACAGGTGAAAGCGCTCAACTGTTATTAAAAGTGGTTTTACTTTGTCCTGGTGGTTTGCACGAGTTTGCTTAATTGTTTTCAGTTTCTCAAGCTACATAGTGTGGTGTCAGCGTTCGCCTGATTACAGTAATAAGATCTTCAGCCATTCTTATCATTTGTTTTTTTAGGTATATGGGCCTGACCATGTGGTCTGGGCATCGGTTTTCTAGGCGTGGATCGAGTTTTAGGCCTTGAAAAAGAAGATGGCGTCGGTTTGATATGCAAGTCCGTAGGCCTGAATGCACCCTCAGAAGCTGGTGCCTGCACAGAAGCTCCGGACCCATCCAAGGTGGAGACATCCACAGGTAGTCGAAGAAGCATCTCGTGGCGTACCGGACTAAGAATGGGTCTCAGTAGAGTCCTGCGAATCTGAAGTAGTGGGTATCAGGGGCTGCAAAAGTGTCTCACTGAATACCGGCGAACTGGTGACTAGCTTAATGGAAGCATTGCCGGCAGCTTTGGACATATGCAGTCTGTCTTTACGTTTTTTTGGAATGTCAGTTGGCTTACCGAAGCCATTTCTGGATAATTGAACAGAGTACTGAAATAGTTTGATGCGAAAATGAACTGACGACGAATAGTTTGAGGATTTAATAAGGCACAAAACCGACAACGAGGGACATCGTTGTCTGGGCCTAAGCAAGGAATGCAGTACGAATGAAAATCTTTGAGGTATTTGCTTTCCACAAGTAATACAACTGTTAACTTTTACTGAAATCGGTTTAGAGCAGGAAAAAGGATCCCCAGTGGGCTACTTAGTTTTTTTGAAGACTTCAGTTCTGAAACTCGAAAATGAAAATTTCAGGAGTCGGCCGACCGGCACTTGCGAACTGCTTTTGCTTCGGGCACCGCACGGCAAGAAAGACTGTTGTAATGGCGTCGGGTGCATGCTTTATACCCCTGACAACCCGACGGTATGGAAGATGAGACAGCAACCGATGCAGGACCCAAGACTTTGATAATCAGGCCGACTGAGGGCTACCTACAAGCAGATAACCCAAATGTAATGACTGCAACAGTGAAAGACGAAGAAAGTACAGTTGTGTACCTACCATAAATGTAGATGTTCGAGTGTATTCACTGTTGCAGTCATTACTCTTGGGTTATCCTGCTGGCAGGCTACACGCAGTCGGCCTGAATTCCAAAGTCCTGGTCTGGCGTCGGTTGCTATCGCCTCTTCCCTGAAGTCAGTGCGCCAGGGGTATAAAAAGATGCAGCCGACACCATTTTCTTCAGTTTTTCTTGCCCCAGATGTCAGGTGCCCCCAAAAGGGTAGGCTAAATATATTATGCCAATAAACATACATGCACTAAAGTAACATTTCCTTCATCTACAAGCAAATACACCACATAGGTTGTATAGAATAGAGAAGTACAGATAAACCCCAGCAAAAGAAAGGGGGACTGCAACAGTGAATACACTCGAACATCTACTTTTATGGTAGGTACACAACTGTACTATGTTCATCATGTTTCAATGTTGCAGTCATTACTCTTGGGTTGAATCCTGGTTGAGCTAAATAGGATTAGGAGAGGCTATGAGGCCCTGCAGAACTGCAGTGGCAAAGCCTGCTCTGGATTTAGAGTAAAGAGGTAAGTGGTAGTACTTTGTAAAAGTGTGCACTGAACTCCAAGTTGCAGCGTCTAAAATGTCTTTGGTTGGTACTCCTCTGAGGAAGGCTGCTGAAGTGGCTGCTGCTCTGGTAGAATGAGGCCTAATACCCTTAGGCACTGATTTGCCATGCTGAGAATAACAGAAACGGATGCAATGACCTATCCATTTAGAAATAGTCTGTTTTGAGATGGCCTTTCCTCGTGATCCTGCAGCATATGACACTAAAAGTTGCTCAGTCTTTCTGAAAGCTTTGGTTCTGTCCAAGTAGAAGCGTAGCTGTCTGTGTATGTCTTAAAGAATGCAGAATTTTCTCAATCTTGTTCTGTGGGTTTGGATAAAAGGTAGGCAAGTGAATGGTTTGGTTGAGGGCCACACTGGACACCACCTTAGGCATAAATGTTGGGTTTGTCCTCAGAGAAACCCTGTCTGGATGAAAAATGATAAAAGGTTCCACAGACATGAGTGCTTGTAACTCCAAGACTCGTCTTGCAGAGGTTATTGCTAGGAGCAGAGCTGTTTTCCAGGATAAGAATTTTATATCAGCTGTTGAGGATGGCTCAAAAGGAGGCAGTGTGAGTTTTTCCAAGACATAATTGAGGTCCCATGCCGGAAGTGGTGCTCTCTTTGGAGGCCTGATGTTTTTGGCCCCTCTGAGGTACTGCCTTATTAAAGGATGAGAAAAAATAGGTGGTTCCGTATTGTAATGGGCTGAATGGGCAGAGGCATGAATCTTAATTGATGAAAAGGAAAGGCCTTTGTCCAGCATCTCAGTTAGGTATTGTAAAATCTGAGGAATATTTGGTACATAGGTGTTAATGCCTCGTTCCTGGTTCCAAACACAGAATCTCTTCCATTTTTCTGCATAAGATTTTCTGGTACTGGGCCTCCTGGCCTCCAAGATGACATTCATAACAGCTTTTGAAAGAGGAGTGTTCTGAATGGTTACATTATTCGCCATGCTGCCAGATTTAAGGTCCTGAGTTGGCTGTGCAGGATCTGATTGTTTTGTTGGGTCAGCAAGTGAGAAGTTTGAGGCAATATCCATGCTAGACCTTGAGACAAGCTCTTTAGGATTGGGTACCAATGCTGGCATGGCCAGTCTGGTGCAATCAGTCTCATTTTTGGCTTCTCTTGTCTGACTTTTAGGAGTACCTTGGGAAGCAGAGGCAGTGGAGGAAAGTCGTACACTGTTAGGTTTTTCCAGCTGAAGGATAGGGCGTCCACTCTCCATGCTTATTTGTGATAAATCCTTGTGCAAAATCTCTGTAACTGGCAGTTGTGAGGGGAAGCAAATAGAGCTATGTCTGGGCATCCCCATTTCCTTGTTATCATGCTGAAGACTTGTGGATCCAGTTTCCACTCGTGGGGATCCATGAGGTTTCTGCTTAGTTCGTCTGCCAGAGTATTTGTTTTTCCTGGCAGGAATTGTGCTTGCAGATGAACTTGATAAGTCAATGCTGTGTCCCACAAGCTCATTGCTTGTCTGCAGAGGGGGTAGGAATGTGTGCCTCCCTGCTTGTTTATGTACCACATGACTGTAGTATTGTCTGACTATCAGTAGCTGTCCTGGATGAAGTAGATCCTTGAAAGCTGTCAGGGCATTCTGAACAGCTAGCATCTCTTTTTGATTGATATAAAGATGCATCTGGCTTGCAGGCCATGTGCCCTGAATACATTTTCCTGCCATATGAGCCCCCCAGGCATAATCTGATGCATCCGTTGTCAGGGTCTGCCTGGCTGTGGGTAAAGTGAATGGCAGACCCTTGTTGTGGTGACAGGCCTGTGCCCACCATCGAAACTCCTGCTGCAGGCAGGGAATGAGGGCAATTACTGTCTCCAGGCTGTGGCAATGCTGAGTCCAAACACTTTTTAGATACCATTGTAGTTTCCTCATATGCAGTCTGGCATATGGAATTAGTAGAATGCAGGATGCCATGAAGCCCAAGGCCTGCAGGATTTTTCTTGCAGATAACTGGGTGTGTGTTGCCAATTTTTTGAAGTAAGAAGTCAGTTGCCTTTGTTTGTCTGGCGTGAGATAAGCCATCTGGGCAGTTGTATTTAAGCTTGCACCCAGGAATATTTTCTCTTGAGAGGGTACTAGTTTTGATTTCTTTTCATTTACTGTGTACCCTAGGAAAATTAGTAATCTTTCTACAAACGGCAGATGCTTTAGAAGAATGTCTTTGTTCTCTGCTTGAATAAGGCAGTCATCCAAGTAGGGATATACTTGAATTCCTCTTTGTCTGCAAAATGCAATTACTGGTACCAGGCATTTTGTGAGGACCCTGGGCGCAGTAGATAAGCCAAAGGGCAGTGCAGAGAATTGGTAGTGTATTAAGCCAGCTATGAATCTGAGGAATCTTTTGCAAGATTGTCTGATTGGGACATGCAGGTATGCCTCTTTTAAGTCCAAAGTTACAAGCCAAGCCTTTTTGCCCACGATGGGCAGTAGCTGCTGTAGAGTCAACATCTTGAATTTTGGAACTTCCAGAAATGTGTTTGGTATAGATAGGTCCAGTATTGGTCTCCAGGTTTTGTCCTTTCTGGGCACCAAGAAAAGTCTCGAGTAAAATCCTTGCCCCTGCTCTTGTTGTGGTACTTGTTGAATGGCCCTCCTGTCCATGAGAGCTGTAATTTGCTTTTGTGCCTCTGCCCATTGATTGTGTGGCAGGTCTGGCATACCTTTTGCCCTTGATAGGGTACTTGTTGAATGGCCCTCCTGTCCATGAGAGCTGTAATTTGCTTTTGTGCCTCTGCCCATTGATTGTGTGGCAGGTCTGGCATACCTTTTGCCCTTGATAGGGTGTGAAAGTGGAACCTGTAGCCCTGGGACACTATGTTCAAGACCCATTTGTCTTGGGTAATCCTTTGCCAATTTGGTGAAAAAAAGTGCTAGTTTTCCTCCTAAAGGGGCTGCCAAAAGGAAAGTGCTTGGATCTGGCAGAGGGAAGTCATTGGGACTGTTTCCTGTAAGGTTGTGATTGGTCTTCTCCGATTTTGGAGGTAGGTGCACCCCATTGTTTAGGCCTGTATCAGCTTTGGGGCTGGGATCTGCCTCTGGGACATCTGTATCTGCCTCTTTGTGGCCTGTCTGACACTAGAAAGGACCAATTTTTTGAAGGCTAGTTCCTGCTAAATCTGGGTGGCTGTACCTGTAAGAAATCCTCAACTGTCTGCATGGATTTTGCTTTATCCTCCATTTTCTTCAACACCTCTTCTGCTTTAGCACCAAACAAAGTATCATGCTGTAATGGAGCATGTAATAATTTTGCTTTAACATGATCAGGCAGATTCTGTTCCTTTAGCCAAGCATGCCTTCTAATAACAGAACCTGTAACAGTGGCCCTGCAAGAAGCCTCCAGTGAATCATAACCACATTGCAAAGTCTGCTTTCCCACTTGTTCAGCAGAATGCAATACATCCTGTATTTCCTTGTTCTCTGAACCTTCAGAATTTGTCAACATTTTCTGTTTAAGCAGTGACATTAAGTATTGCTGAAATTTAAGCATATGAAACTGACAATTTAAATCCCTTACAGCCAAGGTAGCAGAAGTGTAAACTTTTCCCCCCATCTGTCCAGAGCCCTAGAATCCCTATCAGAGGGGACAGGGTTTTTTGCAGTGGAAGCTTTGACCCCTTTGGGACCCTGAGATATATTTTCTGGGTCAGCAGCGGGGTTTTTATATAGGAATTTATGAGAGTCTGGGACCCTGTAATATCTGTCTGGCTTAGCAGGTGCAGGGGGTAAAGAGTCAGGGGACAGGCCGGACTCTGCAAATATATCATCTACAATGACTAGAACAGGTGGAATAGCCAGAGGTCTGTGTTGAGGTAGTACTAGAAAGTCTCTGAGCCTTTTCTTAGATTCAGAGTAATCTTGGCTGCCCAGTGGAAATGCTCCCCCATGGTATGCAGGGTTTCCCCAAAAGAAGAATCCTCAGGAGGAGAGGCTGAAGGAATGGATTCTTCAGCATCAGAATCCTCATAGGGAGGAAAAGAATATCCCTGTCCAGAAGAGGAATCAGAGGAAATTGAAACCTGATTAGAAGAATCATATTCTGTCTCTTGCCTAGGCCTCTTATCAGGAGGGGGAATGGGAACCCCTGATCAAAGTAATTAGGTCTTCGGCCTTTTTAAGCATCTGTTTTTTAGGCATGGAAGTCTGAGTAGGAGAATGCTGTGCTTGTTTCTTTGTCTTTAGAGCTGCTTTAGTCTTGGTCTTTGAAGCTGAAGATGGTTTAACATACAACTGTGTAGGTCTGAAGACACCCTCAGAAGCTGATGCTTGCTCAGCAGCTCCGGACTCATCTGAGAGAATGATTTCCGAGTGTCCAATACCCTGAGTATCCAGAGGACCAGTCGGCTCCACGTGGGAGTCGGAAGAAGCCTGTGGCTCTGAGGTAGCGGGTGCCAGGGGCTGCGAAAGGACCTCACTGAGAACCGGCGAACCGGCGAGTGGCCTAACGGAGGCCTCGTCGTCAGTTTTGGACCTCGGATGCCTATCCTTTTCCTTGTCCTTGCGTTTTTTTGTAAACTCCGGTCATCGGTTGTTCCGACGGCATTATATAGTTAAATCTTCGGCCAAAGTAATGAAATGCAAAATCGAACCAATGCTTAATAGTGCAATGGTTAAATCTAGCACAAAACCGACAGCTAGTAATGTCGTGGTCAGGGCCTAGGCAAGGAATACAGTAAGAATGAAAATCCTTATGAGGTATTTGCTTCCTACAAGAAATACAATTGTTAACTTTTTCTGACATCGGTCTGGAGCAAGAAAAAAGTTTTCCCAACTGGGTACTTAGCTTTAATGAAGACTTCGGTTCTGAAATTCGGATTTGAAAATCTCAGGAGTTGGCCAACCGGTACTTGCGAACTGCTTTTGCTTTGGGCACCGCACGGCAAGAAAGACTGAAGAAAATGGCGTCGGGTGCATCTTTTATACCCCTGGCGCACTGACGTCAGGGAAGAGGCGACAGCAACCGACGCCGGACCAGGACTTTGGAATTCATGCCGACTGCGGGTAGCCTGCCAGCAGGATAACCCAAGAGTAATGACTGCAACAGTGAAACACGATGATCATCATCAGAATGTACCTGATTTTTCTTAAATTTTTCCTCTGTCCCTACTAAAATCTCGGCAGACTGTAGTATCTCTCAACTGTCTGGATCTTCACAAAATGTCCAGATTTTGCCTCACAGTTTTGATCTTTTCCTCATAAAAAATGTTGATTTCTGACAAGCTACTGGGGACTGAAGTCATTAAATAATAACACAAATTTGAAATGTAGGCTTCATATCCTTCAGAAAATGCATGCCAACACAAAACCTCCCATTCAAGCAACTTTCTAAGATTATAACAGCAATAAAATCTGACACTACTTTTGGACCTTTGTTCTCTCTGTACTATGTTGGGCTTTGTCCAGGTTTCTTACATTAACATCCTATAATGGTAGGGGGAAAAAACAGCAAAGGAGATTCTCTTCACTCTGCTGCTTCTGTTGAACAGCATTGATGTACTCTGCAAGCATTGGGAACTGAACATCAGCAAAAGTGGAAGAACACTACAGCGCCGTTATCTTTCTTAAATAGTCTCCGAGTGTATTTTCTTTCTTAAATAATGTCACTGTAGAAAGGCAAAGACCCACTCCTCAGTGTGGGTAATGCTGGATTTACACAAGGTTGGCTTTATTTGATCATGAGGGCTTTGCCCTCGGTATGAAACCACACCAACTGTGGGTAAATCCAGCATTACCCACACCCAGTCGTGGGTTATTGCTTAAATATAATTTGGGGTTCTTGTGTTTTATAATACAATATTTATGGAAAGACTATGAATGTACTATTGTATCTATTAAAGAATAGTTTTGACTGATAACATTCTATGTATACAGGTCTAATAGCTTTTATTGTTCACAAAATATTTGCATGTGTTTATCTTTTGCTTTTTAAGTTTATTTTTCAGAAAATACTCTGGAATGCAAGATGTGTAGGCTGCTAAAGATTTGACTTTCTGCACTACATAGGTGTTAATGACAAACATTTTGAGCGTTTCTTTACTTACCTGGGTTATCATTCTCTCTCTTAACAGCTTCCAATACTTCCTCTGTTTTCTTGATGGTCTCCTCCTGCAGCAAGCATTCAACCTTTGTAAATGCCTCCATTGACTCTTCTTGAACAGATAGCCTTTTTCACTATCTGCCTGATCTTCCAAGGTCACACTAATCCACGAGAAAAAAAAAAAACAGTTAGTGCACTACAAGTCTTTAATGTTACCAATCAAAATAACAACAGAGTAGGTGCCTGTGCTGCTATCCATTTTAATTAGACAAATGTTCTATATCTGTAGTGAGAGTAATTTCTATGACTACATCTGTGAAAAAGTGAACAGTGTCTTCAGTGTGAAGACTTTCACTATGAGACGAACTGTTTTGTTAGTACTTTTGTTTAAACAGAGCAACAGCAGAAATGACTGGCACAGCAGACAAATCAAGTTAAGTTTTAATCTAAATGCCCTCAAACTGTATCACTGATCCAGTTAAACTTTGCTAAATTATCACTTGTCTTGGAACACCTACCTTTCTCAATTCTCAAGACTTCTTTAATTTTCACCAAAACAAAAATTATTTGCAATACCATGAAAATATTTCCCCTAATGTAAAACAAAAGTAAAGCATACAACACTAAGTCTCCTTGGCACAATTTCATCATCAAATCCCTAAAAAATGCTAGTTCACTGTTGTGCAAATCCTACTCCTATACTGCATTATGACAATACTTTCCTTTTTTGTTGTTTGCATTCCTTAGCCCCCAAGTCTTGCTTAGCTTTCTGACTGCTTCCTTAGTTGCTTTAGCCCATCCTGTATACCCCAATGTTTCCCTTCCAAGTGCTACCCCCGAATATTAAAAAAAAAAAAAAATTGATGGATGGGTCACCTGACTTCCCAGGAAGTTGATTCTGCAGTATTCACCTGTACTGCCTTGGAACCAAGGGATCCAACTGGCAGTTACAGATCTCTGTGCCAAGAGCATTCATGTGTATGACAGCTGCTCAAGTTCCCTAACTCTGACAGCAGTGTGAGCAAAAAACATCACATCATATCCACTCCCTATTTTTAGTAGGCCATCTGTAAGGTTCCTGGTCTTCACCAGAGGTCACACAGGCAGAGGGGGTTGTTTGCACCCTCATCCCAGGACAGGAGAGTTGGCTGTTGGCCACTTCATTACCACCCCAACCAATTCTACCAATGCCCAAAGTCTTATTCTGAGCTCTGTTTACTGGTGGGGAAGACAGACACCCTGGTCTCTGTGCTATAAGGCAGGCTCAGCAATATTTTCTTTCTGCCCCACCAGATTAATCAACTAGCCCCTGAATGTCATAATGATAGATTTGCTTCTCCCATCATAGCAGCCCACAACACCCCATTTTCAAGAAAAAGAATCCACCATGGAGAGTCCCTCCTTTACAGTGAGACAGCCTTATGATGACCACAGTTTCTGTTGCACTACTGGAAGGTGAAAGCAGAATATCAGGTGGCTGTCATCTACACCTGTAAAGCACTTTTTTCCCATTTTGCTACTATGCCCCAGGCTACTCCAACATGTAAATCATAAAGTGCATGCAAATGCCAGTCTTATTATCACTTCCATACCCCTAATGTCATCTTACAATGTGCTGACTTCACACAGGTTCGGACAACACTTGATAGACGCTGGGCTAGCCTTACAGCTCCAACCATATTATTTGTTTGTGTTGGACAGCCTGGCTCCCTCCTCCACCCAAGGTGGAATAGCTAGCAATCTGCCAAGCAATACTAATCATTTCTAACTGACTATTCTGCTGTAAGCTGACTATATGAACCCTAATTATAAGCATTTTACTCAGGTGCACAATTGTTACCCCACAGCTGTAGTCTCTAGGAGTTTTTAACCTGTTGAGGCACACTGCACCTAAGGAAGACTGCAGTGAAGATGCCACTTATAACACTGCTCAGATATCAAAAAGATCATTCATTCTGCAACCTCATTTAACTGACTATATTCACGTGTTGACCATGTAGTCCTCTCAGATTTGCAAAAGGCATCTGTTTTTCACTGGAAGGAGTATACTAAACATCTTACACTGTAAAAATGTATACATTATGTATTAGCTGTGCATAAAAAAATCTGCTATACAGTATTAAGATTCACAGGATGACAACACAACAAAAGCAGGTGAAATAGTAAAGTTTCCAAACACCTAAGAATCAGTATGCTACTATAACATGCATATGTGAAATGAGGCTCATAACAAGGAGAAGGGGGGGGGGTCCTTGAATTGTAAAACATATGTAATGAAAATCAGGCAGTACAACCTTTTTGGTAAGGTCAACAGCTGCTGAGAACAGGCAAAGCAATCTAGACGGTCTCATTCTAAATCAGACCTGAAACAGACACAATGCCTTTCACATAAATGCAGCATTTAAGACTGTTTACATGCTCTAGTCATGAGTAAGAGAAACAGGTTATCTGAGAAATTAATTTGCAAAGTGGGATAAAAACATTTGGGGGAAAGTACAGTTTTGTACCTACCATAAATGTAGATGTCCGATAGGAATGCATCTGCAGTCCTTACAAATGGGTAGTCCTGTCGTCAGGCAGCCCTTCGGTCGGCCGGATTCCAAAGTCTGGGTCTGGCTTCGGCTGGTGTCGCGCTTCACCCGACGTCATAGCTGCAGTTCTTCGGGTATAAAGGCATCAGCCGACGCCATTTTCCTCAGTGTTTCTTGCCCCAGATGCCAGGTGCCCTCTTGGATGGCTAAATTTGGATAAATGCCAATGTTTCCAAATAGTAGAGAGCAAACACATAAAATAAGCATGTATGTACATATATACAAACAAATACACCATAATAGATCCCCCCCAAGCTAGCTGAAGGATGGCAAATACCCTAGGAGTACCACAGAGGAGAAGGTGGGTGGGTAATCCTGACTGCAGATGCATTCCTATTGGACATCTACATTTATGGTAGGTACAAAACTGTACTATGTCCTTCAAGGATGCATCTGCAGTCCTTACAAATGGGTAGAATACCATAGCTAAACTAGGGAGGAGGAAAAAGGAGATTATGGTGTAGTTAGGATCCCTTGCAAAACAGCAGTGGCAAAACCTGCTCGGGATCTAGAGTATAAAGGTAAATTGTAATGCTTGGCAAATGTATGCACGGAGGTCCAAGTAGCAGCCTCTATAATGTCCTTGGTAGCCACTCCTCGTAAGAAAGCTGTGGTAGTGGCTGTAGCCCTTGTGGAGTGAGGCCTGATGTTCTCTGGAGTTTTCTTTCCATGGTAGGAGTAACAAAATCTAATGCAATTTCCTATCCATTTGGAGATTGTCTGTTTTGAAATTGGTTTTCCTTCCTTTCCTGTTGCATATGCTACCAGAAGCTGGTCAGTTTTTCTATTGGACTTGGTCCTGTCCAGGTAGTAGCGTAATTGTCTATGTACATCCAAGGTATGCAGCAGTCTTTCTTCCCTGTTCTGTGGGTTGGGGAAGAATGTAGGTAGGTGGATAGCCTGATTTAAAGACACTCTGGATACCACCTTAGGCATAAATGTAGGATTTGTTCTCATGGACACTCTATCTTGATGGAAGATCAGGAAGGGTTGCACTGCCATTAATGCCTGTAGTTCAGAGACCCTTCTTGCTGAGGTGATTGCCAGCAGGAAAGCAGTCTTCCAGGATAAGTATTGTAATTCTGCTGTTGCTGCTGGTCCGAAAGGAGGAAGTGTCAATTTTTCTAGCACAAAGTTCAAGTCCCATGCTGGCAATGGTGGTTTCCTGGGAGGTTTTACATTTTAATTCCTCTCAGAAACTGTCTGAGCAGAGGATGTGAGAAGACAGGAGGATCCAAGCTGTATTCTGCTGAAATAGCTGATGCATGTATCTTGATGGAAGAATAGGACAGGCCTGTATGGAAGAGCTCTGCCAAGTACTCCAGGATGTTGGCTATGTTTACCAGTGCCACATCTTCTCCCTTTGCAGTACTCCAAATGAGATATCTTTTCCATTTTGCTGCATAATTCTTTCTTGTTGAAGGTCTACGAGCCTCAAGGATTATGTCTTTAACCCTTTGGGATAAATTTGGGTTAATTGTTCTTATGTAATGTTCCAGGCAGTTAGCTGCAGAGTTTTCAGGTTTGGATGCAGGATGTTGTAGTTGTTCTGTGTTAACAGCAATGGGATCAGGGGTAGTGCCCATATTTGTTCCCGAGACATGCTCCTCAGCAATGGGTACCAATGTTGTCTTGGCCAGTCTGGAGCTATCAGAATGATTCTTGGATGTTCCTCTTTGATCTTCAAAAGCACCTTGTGCATCAAAGGAAGTGGTGGGAATGCGTATGCTGTCAGGTTTTTCCAACTGAAAGATAGGGAGTCCACCTTCCAAGCAAGTGGGTGGTACGTCCTTGTGCAGAATTTCTTTAGCTGGTGATTGAGTGGGGATGCAAATAAGTCTATTTGTGGTAATCCCCATTCTCTTGTGATGGCTTTGAAGATGTCCGGATGCAGCATCCATTCGTGGGCATCTGTGGTAGTTCTGCTTAATATGTCTGCTAGAATGTTTTCTTTTCCCGGTACAAAATTGCTTGTAACTGAATGTTGTAGCTCAGAGCCACATCCCATAGGTCCAGTGCCAGCCGACATAGAGGATATGAATGTGTGCCTCCCTGTTTGTTGATGTACCACATAACTGTGGTGTTGTCTGTCCTTATCATCAACTGACCTTCTTGGAGAAATGGTCTGAATGACTGGATTGCCAATTTTACTGCCAGCATTTCCTTTAGATTTATGTGCAGGCGCAGCTGGTCTAGAGTCCATAAGCCTTGTATGCACTTGCCCAGCATGTGTGCCCCCCAACCGAGGTCCGAGGCATCTGTCGTGATGGTTTGGCTTGGTTGACTGTTGCAGAAGGGCAATCCTGTGTTTGATTGACAGGCCTGAGCCCACCATAGGAACTCTTGCTTCAGGCATGGGATTATTGGAATTTTGGTTTCTAGGCTGTGCTCGTGTTGGGACCACAAATTCTTTAGGTACCACTGTAGCTTTCTCATATGCAGTCTGGCATGAGGGACCAGAATTATGCAGGATGCCATGAAGCCTAGGGCTTGCAGTACTTTTCTTGCAGTTAGATGGTTCTGCTTTGTTAATGCCAAGAAGTAGAGAGGTAGTTGCTCTTTCTTTTCTGCAGTTAGGAATGCCATTTGTTTTGATGTGTCCAGCTCTGCACCCAGAAAGGTTATTCTTTGGGATGGAATCAGCCTTGACTTTTTTATATTGACTGTATATCCCAGGGCTTGCAGCAGGTAAATGACTCTTTGTAAGTCTTCTGTTAGCTTGCTTTTGTTGTCCGCTTGTATCAGGAAGTCATCCAGGTAGGGATAAATTTGGATCCCCTGAAGTCTGCAATGAGCAATTACTGATGCCAGGCATTTCGTGAACACTCTGGGCGCAGTAGATAAGCCAAAGGGCAATGCTGATAATTGATAATGCTCTGATCCTGCAAGAAATCTGAGGTATCTTCTGCAAATTGGTCGTATGGGGACGTGCAGGTATGCCTCCTTGAGATCTAGAGTTACCAGCCAAGACTCCTTGCCCAGCATGGGAAGAAGCTGCTGTAGGGTCAGCATTTTGAATTTTGGAACAATGAGGAATGTGTTTAAAGCGGACAGGTCGAGAATAGGCCTCCATTTGCTCCCTTTTCTTGGTACCAGGAAGAGTCTGGAGTAAAATCCCTTTCCTTGTTCCATAGATGGTACCTTTTCCACAGCTCTCATTCTTAATAATTGAGATATTTGCTTTAGAGCTTCTGCCCTTTGAGTAGGTGGTAGGTTAGGCATTCCTCTCTTTCCTGGTAGAGTATGGAAATGGAACCTGTAACCTTGGTCTATAGTTTGCAAAATCCATTTTTCCCTTGTGATGCAATGCCAGTTCTTTGAAAATAAGGTTAGCTTTCCGCCTAAGGGTGCTTCCAGTTGTTCCCTGGTAGGGTGCCACAGCCAAGTCACTGTGATTGTGTTGTTGTAGTGGTGGTGGCTGCGTCCGTGCCTCGCTGGTTGTTACCTTGCCACTGGCGTCCCCTGTAGGCACCCCTGAATTGGTTTCTGCCTCTTGAACGCCTATTCCTGCCTCTCTGTGTCTTAGAGGAGCCCGGAAAGGACCAATTCTTGGAGGGCCAGTTCCTGCTAAACCTTGGAGGTTGAACCTGTAAGAAATCTTTCACTGTTTGTACAGATTTCGCCTTCTCTTCCATCTTTTTAGTACCTGCTGTGCAGGGGAACCAAATAAATTGACTTTGTCCATGGGTGCATCCAAAAGCTTTGATTTGACATGGTCTGGTAATGCCTGCTCTTTCAACCATGCATGTCTCCTGATAACTGTGCCAGTCATGGCTGATCTAAAGGAAGCCTCCAGTGCATCATAGCCACATTTTAAAGAATGGTTACTAACCTGCTGTATGTTATGTACCATTTCCTGAACATATTTCTTATCTAAAGATTCTTCAGAGGTCAGCTTTTTAGTTAACTGGTCAAGCATAAACTCTTGATATTGAATCATATGAAATTGGCAGTTCAAAGCCCTAGCTGACAAAGTAGCAGAGGTATAAACTTTTTTACCCCATCTCTCTAAGGACCTGGATTCCTTTCAGAGGGGAGGGGGTTTTTAGTAGATGTAGTTGCTACAGCTTTAGGACCCTGGGAGATAGTCTCTGGATCTGCAAAAGGAGCCTTGTATAAATGGTGATGAGTGTCCGGGACCCTGTAGAACCTATCGGGCTTAGCAGGGGCCGGAGGTAATGAATCAGGAGCAGTGCAAGCATCATTAAAAGCATCATCTACAACAGAAAGAACTGGAGGTATAGCTAAAGGCCTATGCTGTGGCAAATGTAAAAAGGTTCTAAGCCTTTTTCTGGAGTCTGAGAAATCTTGGCCCTGCCACTGAAATTGTTCCCTCATAGCATGCAAGGTTTCCCCAAAGGAAAATTCCTCAGGTGGAGAGGCTGAAGGAATGGACTCTTCAGCATCAGAGTCTTCGTAAGGGGAATAAGGAGCCTCAGGAGGGTCTGTATGTTCTGAGTCATCAGAGGAATCATCTGTGGATACTGGCTCTGGGGGCTCTGCTCTAGGCCTCTTCTCTGGAGGTGGATGAGAGGTCCTGTCTGGATGAGGCTGGGATCCACGAATTAAAGAAATGAGATTCTCAGCCAAAGAAAGCATATGGGAACTGGTGCTGGGCCTGTGAGAGGGGGGCTTGACAGGCACCGTTTTGAAGCTTTGGCTGCTTTAGCCCTGGCAAAGGCCTTAATAGACATGGCTGCAGGAGGCCTAGCAGCTCCACGTGCAGGGGTTGAAATATCCAAGGGAATAGTGTCTGATAATTCCTGAGAAACCGCAACTGCAGGTTGGATTTCAGAAGCCGATTCCACCAGGATAGAAGAGGCCTCGGTAGAAGGCATGCTTTCAGCTGGGGGAAGAACCGCTTGCTCGGTTTCAGCCGAAACCGAGACACTCGTGGTTGGCTTAACCGCGGTTTCGGCCGAAACCGCGGACCGCGAGTGTCAGTCCTTTTCCCTGCGTTTTTTGGTTATTTGTGAAGTCGGAGGATCCGACGGCATGATATAAGCAAAATCAGAGCCGAAAAACTGTTCTGCAAATTCCGACCGACGTCTAAGCGTCCGTCGGTTAAAAGAAGCACAGGCTAGACAAGCTGCTATGTCGTGGTCTGGGCCTAAACAAGGTAAGCAGTAAGAGTGGAAATCTTTATGAGGTATTTGTTTCCCACAAGTTAAACAGTTATTCACTTTTTCTGACATTGGCTGAGGCAAGAAAGAGTCCCCAACGGGTACTTAGCTTTTAGAAGTCTTCAAGTAGTATTCGGTAGTAGTAATCTCTGGTTCTGACCGACCGGCACTTGCGAACAGCTTCTGCTTCGGGCACCACGCGGCAAGAAAGACTGGGGAAAATGGCGTCGGCTGATGCCTTTATACCCGAAGAACTGCAGCTATGACGTCGGGTGAAGCGCGACACCAGCCGAAGCCAGACCCAGACTTTGGAATCCGGCCGACCGAAGGGCTGCCTGACGACAGGACTACCCATTTGTAAGGACTGCAGATGCATCCTTGAAGGACATCTTGGAGGTTTTAAAAGTATATGGGACATGAAGTAACAACAAACAGCAAAAGCAGAAACATCAGGAAATGTCCTTGTAGCTAATAAGGAATAACACAGGAGCAATCTCCCCAACACCCCGTACTGGATTAAGCAGGTAATCAGCTCATGAATAACAATTTAAATACAAGAATCTGTGATTATGCCAGAAGTATATTTAGTGAGACAGGTGCAACATTGGTGGCCTACTAATTCTGAGCTGTTCCCCCCACACAAATCCAGACATGAATGTGTCCACCCTATCCCAGACTAATTCACATCAAATTAAATACTGCTTAAAAAGAATTTAAGTAGTATGTTATACTATACAAAAGAAAAAGGACATCAAACCATATCTGTACCACCCACTCTTCAGCATAGATAGTTGAAAAATCAGAAAGTTTAGGTTTCCATGTATCTACATACATAAAGTATTAACTGCTGGCCCAGTAAGACTTCTGCCTGGTAGACCTCCTCACTAATATTGTTCTTTTTAAACTATTAGCATGTAAAAGATTTATCTGCTCTGTCTCAAGAATCTTGAGGCAGAAACTATTATTTTTGCATTCATGAGATTATGTGTAAACATGCTATTAGACAAAATTCTCTGAGTACACAGATAGCACATGGTTCACGTACCTGTCCAAGGCTGTCAGTCTCATAATGTATCCTGAAACTGTGTTGATAGTCCTACAATGGGAAATAATCCTCTCCAGAAGAGCAACTAACAACTAAAAAGAAAGGTAAACATCTAACTAGAGAACAGCCTTAGTGGGCCAATGACAAGACTTCCAGTAAGGTGGAGCAGTAACTGGAAGCGAAACATAGCTCTCCCGAAAGAAAAAAACAAAAACTAATCAAAAATTTTTTTTCCCACTAAATGCCATTTCCACTGGGTTAGAAGAGGGTTTAGGGTATGCACACACACACACACACACACACACACACACACACACACACACAAACACACACACACACACACACACACTTTTTTTATTTCAGTTATGTATATCTTTAAAGCATTTCTAGTGGATAACCAACACATTTTTAAAGTGGCTAAAAGTATGCTTGATTATGCTTGGAATTGGGTCAAGGCTCAGGTTCTCTGGAATAAACTGATATGTTCAAGGGGTAAGGGAGGTCTTAAATGTTCTCAGTTTGTATTCATATTAGTAATATGTGCAGTTAAATTAGTGTATTTTTTATGTTTATATATTAAGCTAAATTAAACAAAAAGACTGAACAATTGACAATGCAGACAGGTTCAGCAATCCATCTTTTGGGTATGTTACAAGGAGAATAGCAGCACTTTATTGTGTGATAAAGCAGGTAGAAGTAGACTTGTGCAATTATGTTAAGAAAAGCTAGTTCCCAATTCCTGTTCAACGTGGTCATTACTTTTTTTGAGATAAATCAAAAACAGATGTTCAGTAGGAGATAGGTTTAATGCTTAGAACGAAAGGAAGACAACTGATGTGGCAGTTAACACAGAGGACTAACTAAAGCTATGACTTGGTAAAGAGCTGCTTCCTATAATGCCATGGGTACAGGGTTTGAATCTTTCCTTCTTCGCTTGCCTGATGTGTGACATTGAGAAAGCCACTTAACCAGACAGTGCTTTGTAAAAATTTGGAATATGGGCTGGTTTCCTGTACTACATGCCTAGTTACTACCTATGGACCTAAAGGCTGTTTTTAGGAACAATTAATATCTGGTTTGAATTGGGGTACTTGGTTACAAACTCAGCAATGGTCTGAGTTGCATAACTTTTCAAGATTTGAAATACAAGGGCTTGACTGGAACAGCAAGGATTTTGGGATTCATAATTGTAAGATGCTCCACTTCTATTAATGGTAGAGTTTATTTTGGAGGTAGACAGGTTCTCTGTATTAAAGGTATTGGTTAGTCAAGAGTGTAACACTTTGAAAACTTCAGGACCATTAGATATTGAACTAAGTAAGGCAAGACTGGAGTAATCTCTGAAAGAAAGATGTGGATGAAATAACTTGGAAACTGACTTTTTACTATTAAAATATGCCACCAAATCTAGAAGGTTTATCATTTTTGTACATAAATAGTATTTTTGGCCCCCACAAAGGCTGACAAAGATGTTTCAAAACAACAGAACCATAGTACTGGTAGGAAAAATTACTTGATATGTGGGAACAAATTTTTTATTGTCCAAGCCTGAACTTAAACGACTGACCTTGAAAATTCAATAGCAGGGATAATGCAGAAGTAAAATCAGGCTTACCAAAAACATTAATGTTATTATGATATGATACAAATTTTAAGTTGTGCTAAGGTGGAGTAAACAATGCTGTGTATGATGATGATAGCTAAAACAAAAAGCCATTACAAAGAAATGGAACTCAAAAGAGTTATCCAACAATAATCAAGGTAAATGAAATCAACAAACTAGACTGAAGGAAAGTCACATTACCAACAAAATAACTTTGGACAACTAATGTATAATTAGCAGGTGTGCATGACAAATGTAGCTGAACATGAAGTTGCACATCTTAATGTTACTGGGTTCCTGCTAGTTTGGATTACCAATCATAATGAAGGTTTTTGGCATGTGTGAAGTAGAATTACCTGCTAATGGGCAAGTGTTTAATTATGATTTTTGTTATTATGTAGCAGAACTTCCTTTCAACA
Organism: Protopterus annectens; assembly: GCF_019279795.1. NCBI lineage: Eukaryota > Metazoa > Chordata > Ceratodontiformes > Protopteridae > Protopterus > Protopterus annectens. The sequence goes on along the minus strand of NC_056736.1, from coordinate 279,461,454 downwards.
CAACTTAGTTTATTGTGCTCTGTTTTTGTTCACATTGTTCAAAGCTGACTGCATTTATAAAAAAGTGTTGGATGAGACTGCATTTGAATAAACAACTGAATGACAGCATTTAATTATATGTTATGTCAACAGAAAAATGGTAACTATGACACAGGTACAGCAATGTTTTTATTATGTCTATTTGCAGAAGAACTGGACGGCTGTAAAGCAGATGCAAATTATACAATGACAGCTCATTTGTACTCAAAAATGAGAACACTGACTGGACAGCCCACTCAGCTTGCCTGTTGTAAATTGAGCATATACCAATAAAATAAAGTCCAGCCAGTGAAGTGCCATTGAATGGCAGGACTTTCTATTGCAATATGCTGAGGGACAGAGCAAAATAGAAGAAAATCAGTATGTTCTCAAAAATAAAGGAACAGAAATGTACCTGATTTTCCTTCTATTTCTGAGTTGTGCCTCATAAAATCTCGACAGAAAAAAACACATAAGAAAGTCTCTTTTCTCCATTGCTTCTCCTGCACTACACATGATGTACGGGGTAAACATGGGGGTGCTAGCCCCATATGCATGCTCAGGACATCAATAAAGAAGAAATAACACTTCAGTGCCCTTATATTAAAACATTACTTAAGAAAGTTAAGCAATTTCTTTCTTAAATAATGTCATTGTATAACAGCAATAATCCATATCTATATGTGGATATATCAAGATTTACCCCATGGTTGGTTTTCTTTAATCACTTGGGCTTTGCCCTAGTGATCAAACCACACCAACCATGTGTAAATGCTGACAGACCCACACGCAGTTGTGTGGATTATTGCTTAAGGATATCATATGCAAATTGTTTGGATGCAGTAAAAATTAAATATATATGTATGTATATATAAATATATATATATATATATATATATATATATATATATATATATATAGGACCACTACTAAATCTCGAACACTCATAGTGAAATTGTTCTTCTCTTTCGACTTCCATACAGAACAAAACATTTCACGAGAGATTTCACCAAGTTGCAGCTAGTATGACATACTCACTCCCTAGCCTGGTTTATGCTTTTGTCATCCTGCACTAATCACAGCTCTCTAACCTAAACAAAACATGTGACATATTTGTAGTGAGAGTAGGGAACAGGTTGAGGAGACCCTGGAGAGGTGGAGATATGCATTAGAGAGGAATGAAGGTCAGCAGGACTTAGACAGAATATATGTGTGTGAATGAGAGCGAAAACAGAGGAATGGTGAGGACACAGGAGTAGAGTTGGCAAAGGTGTATGAGTTTAAATACTTGGGATGAACAGTTCAGAGTAATGGTGAGTGTGGAAGAGGGTTGAAGAACAGAGTGCAGACAGGGTGAAGAATAGTGTCAGGAGTGACTTTTGACAGACGGGTACCAGTAAGAATGAAAGGGAAGGTTTACAAGATGGTAGTGACACCAGCTATGTTACATAGGTTGGAGATCATGGCACTGACGAAACGACAGGAGTCAGAGCTGGAGGTGGCAGAGTTAAAGATGTCAAGATTTGCATTGGATGTGACGAGGATGGACAGGATTAGAAATGAGTATATTAGAGGGTCAGCTCAGATTAGACAGTTTGGAGACAAAGCCAGAGAGGCAAGATTGTGTTGGTTTGGACATGTGCTGAGGGCAGATGCTGGGTATATTGGGAGAAGGTTGCTAAGGATGGAGCTGCCAGATAAGAGGAAGAGGAAAGCCTAAGATAAGGTTTATGGATGTGGTGAGAGAGGACATGCAGGTGGTTGATGTGACACAGTAAGCTGCAGAGGACAGGAAGAAAAGGAAACAGATGATCTGCTGTGGCGACCCCTAACAGGATCAGCCAAAAAGAAAGAAGAAACAACTTCTAGTTATCCCTCACGACTATATCATCATATCTCACTCAGCTCCTTGCACTGACATTAACTCAGCAATACATAAATATGTCACATCTAAGAAACTCACACTCAAACACTACCCAAACAAGCGTCCATCTGTTTTCAGTTATTGAATGAAATATATTTGTTCACAACCTGCAATAAACAGACTCACTACACACCATGATTATGTTCTTAAATAACTTCTAAGAAGATTGTTTTCTCAAATGTACTATCAAAGGAATGAAACAATTTCCGCTTTTGAAAGCATCTACAACCTTCAGTATATCAAATGGCATTGCTATTTGGAAGAGACATTCCATACAATATATGAAAGCATCTACAACATTCAGTATATCAACTGGCATTGCTAATGTGGAAGAGACATTCCATACAACACAGACTAATTTAGCACTTCCACTTAATGTTGGCTCCCGCAAACTATTAATAAAGTACAGTTTTGTACCTACCATAAATGTAGATGTCCGATAGATATGCAACTGCAGTCCTGACATATGGGTTGTCCTGCCTCAGGCAGCCCTTCAGTCGGCCAGATTCCAAAGTCTGGGTCCGGCGTCGGCCGATGTCGCCTCCTCCCCGACGTCAGAGCGGCTGGAGTATAAAGGCATCCGCCGACGCCATCTTCTTCAGTGTTTCTTGCCCCAGATGCCAGGTGCCCTCCAAGGAAGGCTAAATTTTGTGAATGGATAAACAGGTAAAACCAGACATGCACAACAATAATAAACAGATACACCATAATATATAACCCCAGCTGATAGGTAAGGGGAGAAAGGACCCAAAAGGGGAAAAACAAACAGAGGGGCAGGAGGGAGGGAAAACCTGACTGCAGTTGCATATCTATCGGACATCTACATTTATGGTAGGTACAAAACTGTACTATGTCCTTCAAGAATGCAACTGCAGTCCTGACATATGGGTTGAATACCATAGCCAAGCTGGGGGTGGTAGGACTAAGCAAGAGATGGTGTAGCTAGAAGGCCCTGCAGGACTGCTGAAGCAAAGCCTGCTCGGGATCTGGAGTATAATGGCAGGTTGTACTGTTTGGTAAATGTATGCACGGAGCTCCATGTAGCAGCCTCTAGAATATCTTTTGTAGCCACTCCTCTTAGAAAAGCTGTGGATGTGGCCATAGCTCTGGCGGAGTGTGGTCTAATATTAGCTGGCACACTTTTTCCATGAAAAGAATAACAGAATCTGATGCAGTGTCCAATCCATTTTGAGATAGTTTGTTTGGGGACTGCTTTTCCTTGCACTCCAGCAGCATAGGCTACAAACAGTTGGTCAGACTTCCTGGTGGATTTTGTTCTGTCCAAGTAGTAGCGTAGTTGTCTGTGAATGTCTAAAGTATGCAGCAGCTTTTCCCCTTTATTTTGAGGGTTAGGAAAGAAAGTAGGCAGGTGAATTGCTTGGTTTAGAGACACTCTGAGTCACCTTAGGCATGAATGAAGGATTGGTCCTAAGGGAAACTCTGTCCTGATGAAAGATGAGAAAAGGAGGAACTGCCATGAGGGCCTGTATCTCCGAGACTCTTCTTGCTGAGGTGACTGCCAACAGGAAAACTGTTTTCCAAGAGAGAAATTGCATTTCTGAAGATGCTGCTGGTTCAAAAGGAGGAAGAGTTAATTTTTCCAAGACGTAATTGAGGTCCCATGCAGGAATTGGTAGCTTCCTTGGAGGTTTGATATTCTTTATGCCTCTTAGAAGCTGTCTTAGCAAGGGATGCGAAAACACAGGTGGATCACAGTTGTAACGTGCTGAGATAGCTGAAGCATGGAGTATGAAAGGCCACTGTGAAACATTTCTGCCAAGTATTCTAATATCTGAGGTATGTTCATCAGTGATGCATCCTGGCCCTTGTTGACATTCCAGATGGTGAATCTCTTCCATTTGGCCGAATAGGTTTTTCTGGTGGAAGGTCTGCGTGCCTCCAGCAAAATTTCCTGAACTTTTTTGGAGAGGGAGTCATGGGTCTGAGTCATGGGACTCTCCAAGCTGTCAGCTTTAAGGTTTGCAGGTTCTGATGAACAGTCTTGTAACTGTGTTGAGTCAGGAGCAGAGGCCATTGAGGCAAGGGCCACGGTTTGGTGTGAGTTATGCTCAGTAGTAGTGGATACCAGTGTTTTCTTGGCCAGTCTGGAGCTATCAAGATTCCTCTTGATTGTTCTGCCTTGATCTTCAGTAACACCTTGGTGAGCAAAGGTAGAGGAGGGAATGCATAAATTGTTAGAGCATTCCAGCTGAAGGAAAGAGCATCCGTTCTCCAAGCTAGAGGATGGTGTATCCTTGTGCAGAACCTTTCCAGGTGATGATTGAGATGAGATGCAAAGAGGTCTATGTCTGGTCTTCCCCATGCAGATACTATTTGTGAGAAAATGCGTGGGTGTAGCATCCATTCGTGTGGATCCAAAACATTTCTGCTCAACCTGTCTGCCAGAACATTGTCCTTGCCCGGAACAAACTGGGATTGCAAGTAGATGTTCAGTTTCAGGGACTTTTCCCAAAGAATCATTGTTAGTCTGCAGAGGGGGTAGGAATGAGTGCCCCCTTGTTTGTTTATGTACCACATGACAGTGGTGTTGTCGGTCCTTATTAGCAGATGACCTTGCTGAAGAGATTTTCCAAAGGCTTCTATTGCATGTATCACTGCCAACATCTCTTTTTGATTTATGTGCTGATGCATCTCCCTGGGAGTCCATTGCCCTTGAATGCATCTGCCGTTCATGTGCGCCCCCCATCCATGGTCTGAGGCGTCTGTTGTAATAGTTTGACTTGTTGGAGGTTTGTTGAAAAGCATGCCTTCGTTTAAGTGGCTTGCTTGAGCCCACCACAAAAATTCCCTTTGCAGGCATGGTATGAGTGTTATTATGTCTTCTAGGTTGTGGCTGTGTTGCGACCACAAGCTTTTTAGGTACCACTGCAGCTTTCTCATGTGTAGTCTTGCCAGAGGGATTAGAAGAATGCAAGATGCCATGAACCCCAGGGCCTGCAGGGTCTTCCTTGCGGTCAGGTGGGTTAATTTTGCTAGGCCTTTGAAGTAAGCTGTTAAATGCTCTTGTTTCTCCTCTGTGAGGAAAGCCATTTGTAGCTGTGTGTCCAGTTTTGCTCCTAGAAAAATAATCTCTTGGGATGGCAGTAATATTGATTTTTGAATGTTGACTGTGTATCCCAAAGCCAGCAGCAACTGAATGATGTAATCCAAGTGTTTTATCAAGGTCTGTTTGCTGTCTGCTTGTATTAGGCAGTCGTCCAGGTAAGGGTATATTTGAATCCCCCGGAGTCTGCAATGTGCCACTACTGATGCCAGGCATTTCGTGAATACTCTGGGCGCAGTAGATAAGCCAAACGGCAATGCTGAGAATTGATAGTACTCTGTTCCTGCAAGAAATCTGAAGTATCTTCTGCAACTGTGTCTGATAGGGACATGCAGGTATGCCTCCTTGAGGTCCAGAGTAACCAGCCAAGACCCCTTGCCCAGCATGGGAAGAAGTTGCTGTAACATCAGCATCTTGAATTTTGGCACCATGAGAAAAGTATTTAGAACGGACAAGTCCAATATAGGCCTCCATTGTTTTTCTTTTCTTGAAACAAGGAACAGTCTTGAATAAAATCCCTGGCCTTGTTCCTGAGGAGGAACCTTCTCTATTGCTTTTATTTGTAACAGCTTTGAGACTTCTATGAGTGCCTCTGCCCTTTGATTTTGTGGCAGGTTTGGCATGCCTTGTCCTGTTGGTAAGGTATGGAAGTGGAACCTGTAACCTCTGTCTATTATGTCCAGAATCCAATTGTCCTTTGTTATAATGTGCCAGTTTTTTGAGAATAGAGATAATTTTCCGCCTAGAGGTGCTTCTCTTTGAGCCTTGGTAGGCGGAGTGAAAGGTAAGTCATTGTGATTGTCCCTGTGGTGCAGGTGAACTACCTGTGCCACTTCTCTGATTTTGTGGTTGCCATTGGCGTCCCCTGTAGGAGCCTCTGTATTGCCCTCTACCTCGTGCACGCCTGTTCTTTCCCCTTTGAAACTTGTCAGAGTCTGGAAAGGACCAATTCTTAGAAGGCCAATTCCTGATGAACCTTGGTGGCTGAACCTGGAGGAAATCCTTTACTGTCTGTACTGATTTTGCCTTCTCCTCAATAGATTTCAACACATCCTGAGCATTAGCACCAAAAAGCTTCTGTTTATCCAGAGGTGAGTCCAGGAGCTTTACTTTAACATGATCTGGCAGTGGCTGTCCTTTCAACCAAGCATGTCTACGGATAACAGCCCCTGTCATAGCTGCCCTACATGAAGCCTCCAATGCATCATAACCACACTGTAGAAAATGATTACTAACCTGCTGGGTATTATGAACCAAATCCTGCAATGCCTTTCTATCAATAGGCTCAGGAGAGGCTATCTTTTTCTGAAAATCATCCAGTAAATAATCCTGGTACTGAAACATATGAAAAAGGCAGTTAAGTGACCTCATGGCACGGGTGGAAGAGGTATAAACTTTTTTACCCCATCTCTCCAGGGACCTTGCTTCCCTGTCAGCTGGCAGTGGATTCTTGGCTGAGGAGGTAGCCACTTCTTTGGGGCCCTGTGAAATAGTTTCTAGATCCACAGAGTGGGCCTTAAAGAGATGCTTGTGAGTGTCAGGGACCCTGTAATATCTGTCTGGCTTGACAGGAGCCAGAGGGAGAGAATCAGGGGAAGCACTGGAGTTGGAGAAAACATCATCCAGGACATCCAAAACTGGAGGGATAGCTAAATGTCTGTGCTGGGGTAACTTAAGGAAGGTACGTAGCCTTTTCCTAGAATCAGAAAATTCCTGACCCTGCCACTTAAAATGTTCCCTCATGGAGTGGAGAACTTCACCGAAAGAAAAATCCTCTGGAGGAGATGCAGAGGGAATAGATTCCTCAGCATCAGAGTCCTCATAGGCCTGGAAGGATTCTTCTTGGGTATCTGAATGCTCTGAATCCCCAGAGGCTTCATCTGAAGAGAGGTTGTCTGCCTGCTCAGTTCTAGGCCTTTTTTCTGCAGGCAGCTGAGAACCTCTGTCTGGGTAAGGCTGAGACCCCCTGATAAGAGAGATTAGATCTGCAGCCAGAGACATGATTTGTCTGTCAGAAGAAGGGGCCTGAGAAGTAGGTTTACGATGGGCCTTGGCCTGGCTGGCGGCCTTAGCACGTGCAAAGGCCTTGACTGACATGGATACAGGAGGCCTAGCTGCCCCACGTGCAGGGGTAACTTTGTCCATGGGAATGGTGTCGGGTAGATCCAGAACTTCGGTTTCCGGAGGAAAATCAACAACCGGCACCGGTGTAGTCTCCGAGACCGAGGGATGAGTTAACGTGGTGTCGTCGGCCTGGAGCGGTTGAATTACCGCTTTCGAAGGGACCGAAGCACTTGCGGAGGGCTTAGGCATGATATCGGTGGAAGACGCGGGCCGAGGATGTCGGTCCCGGTCTTTTCGTTTTTTGGTAGTTTGTGCTGTCGGATGTTCTGACGGCATGTTGTAAGCGTAGGATTCGCCAAAAAAGTCTTCGGCAAACTCTGCCCGGCGCCTGAGAGTGCGCTTATTAAAGCAAGCACAGGCAGCACAGGCCGAGACGTCGTGGTCTGGGCCCAGGCAAGGGAGGCAGTAAGAATGGAAGTCCTTATGATGTATTTGTTTACCACAAGACAAACAATTATTAACTTTCTCAATTTGTTCTGACATCGGCTGAGGCAAGAAAAAATGTTCCCCAACAGGGTACTTAGCTTTTAGATGACTTCGGTAACTGAAAACACAGGAGCTGACCGACAGGCACTTGCGAACTGCTTCTGCTTCGGGCACCGCGCGGCAAGAAAGACTGAAGAAGATGGCGTCGGCGGATGCCTTTATACTCCAGCCACTCTGACATCGGGGAGGAGGTGACATCGGCCGACGCCGGACCCAGACTTTGGAATCTGGCCGACCGAAGGGCTGCCTGAGGCAGGACAACCCATATGTCAGGACTGCAGTTGCATTCTTGAAGGACATCTTAGAGTTTAGCAAACCAGTAACAATTTCCTAACATTACCATGAAAAACCTGTGCTTTATGGGTAAATATATACTTAGGTGCTTTCTGTGATTACAGATCTGTTGGAGTGGGTCAATTCTTTGTTAACTATAGGCTAAGACTGCAAGGTAGAACTGCTCAATCATCTAAACATTTCAAAACTAAATAAACAAACACAGACACACACGTGTTTGACATCCAAGACCATCTTTGCCAATGCAAGGGAAGATGGGTGGTAGAGTTATACAGGATGAACCCACTCCTACAGTTCTGTCTTTATGTGGAGCGTATAACGTTCATATCTGATAGAAATGGGTACATCCTCTGTAACTTGTAAGACACAGTCTCAAACCCTTTCTTTTGGGTAGACCAGTCTTGTCATTTAAGCCCCAAAGGCAAATCTTGATCTAGAGTTCAGATTCAGTTTACTTTTTTTTTTTTAACACCTTTATTGAATTATCACTTGTGATACAGGCAAATTGACATTTATATAAAAGTAATCACACTGTATTAACAAGTTAAAATTAACAAACATTATGCTTTGCATACACTGCTATATATCATATAACCTAAGTAACATTACACAAATTATTCAGTTTCTGCCCCTTTTTTGTTAAACAAGAAACATCTTTATTGGGGGGCATGGCTAGGATGCTGAACTGATAGCTGAACTTCATTTCAGCTCTCTTACCTCAATACAATTCCTGACAGGAATTTTACAAAATAATATTTAATTTGAATAAATATTTATTACTAACTTATTTCTAATAACTTTTGAGCATCTATAAGAAAAATTTTATTGTCAGAACTTGAATAATTCCTGTCAAATTAATTACTGGAAAATCAGCACCAATATCAGCTTTACAGCATGAGTCATCTAAGGAATACAGCACAAGACTCTTCTCTCAAAAAAGACCTACAATCTCTCATTACAAATATACAGGAACTTACAAAAAAAATCGACAAGATGGACAATAAAATAGATACTTTTAAAGAAAAGTGCACACAACAACTGGAACAGTTTCAAGAAATGTTTACACAGCAGAAAGGACAGATATCACTTATTGAACAGTCATTAAATGACATTGACACTAGAGTCCAAATAGAAGAACAACAAACTGAATTCTTACTTCAACACAACACATATTTACTAGAAAAGCTTGATGATATGGAAAATCGAACAAGAAGAAATAATATTAGAATATATGGTCTACCAGAAAAATCTGAAGGGGACAACATGATAAACTTTCTTACCACCTGGATACCAGATGTAACAAATATACCTGAAGCTCTTTCATATGGTATAGAACGTGCACATAGATCACTAGCAGCTTCTGGAAATACTTCTTCTCCAAGTAAGAAAAAGCTGAGATCTATAATTGTGAGACTTTTTTCTACACAAGATAAAGATCTTATATTAAGAAATGCTTGGGCAAATTCTCCCATCAAATACAATGAATCATTAATAAGATTTGACAATGATTATTCTACAAAGGTGGTTTCAAAAAGAAAATAATTTCTACCAATAATAAAAACCTTGAAGAAAAAGCAATTGAAAGTCCATCTTTTATTCCCAGCAAGACTGAGAGTTTTTCTACCAAATGGAATAAAAATCTTTGAAACAGTAGATTCAGCAATAAAATACCTTACCAACAACATCCTAACACATGAAGAATCTATGGACTGGACGATAAGTACACTGAAAAGAAATGCTGAAGTAAATAATTGGAAAACTGTTGAGCAAAAGAAAAAAAAAACTAAAAGGACAAATAATCTTACATGTTATATTCTGTAAAAATCTAAATAATAATACTAAACAAAAGTTCTTACTGTCTTCAAGTTACACCGAAACAGGTACTGTTTTCAATTATACTTTAAATGTCAAAATTAGCATAAATTTAAATGCATTTATCTCAAATCACATCAATATACTAAGCATAATTTAAACATTACTCTATTTTTCATTATTACCCATCTATTATTTTCATATTCTTAATCAGAGTAATCAAGGCATAATAATGTTCTCAAATATTTATTTATTTGTATATTTATTTTATTTATTTTCTCTCTTTGTGTTTTGTTGTTTTTATTTTTCTTTTTTTTATAAAGTCTTCATTAACTTATAATACTTTAATCAGTATATGGTTATATTGCTTAATAGGTATAGTAATGGCTGCTATATAACTTATTATCAGTTACATCCCTGACGGCATTACTTTTTATAAGTTAAAAGTGTCCCTGTTTGGATAAACACTAATGCTGGGCGGAAATGTGTTGCTTTTAAAATGAAGTATTTCAGTTTAGATGTATTATAAGACTACTTTAAATAATCTTAAAAGATGTTCTGCCTTTGACCCATATGCACATATTGATATAGTACAGTGAAAAAATATGTTTTAAGTGATATTTTGAGGCTATAAGTCAGGTGTGTTGTAGCTCCGGACATCCAGAGTTGAGATGGTTGTGACTAGCTTAGATATCCTGTTGTCTTTTCTTTTGCAGAGAAATAAGGTATAGCATGTTTAAAATGCAAAGTTTGATAGTTGTGAACACTACTCCGCAAACTAGAGTGCTTGCGTGCACACCACATGAGTTTGTCACGAAGTAAGAGAAGGGAAAAGAAAGAAAAAGACATACCTTTTCCCGCTTGGTTCTCGAGACAATTTAACAGTCACAAACATCACTAGAAACTCGAGTTACTTACTGCTCGTCACATTTACTTGTGTACGCCATCCCCTGACTCTTTCTAATTGACGTCTAGTCAGGAAATAAGCTAGGTTCACATTTAAAGATACAGGAACTTAAATTCCTTCTGATGAAATGTAAATAACATATGAGGTTCATCTAAATATACACAGATATATTTTTGAAGCACTTTCAGCTTATGGCTTCTGATGTCTTCTAGTACATTGATAGATAAGGACATATATCTGCTTGTCTGTCAGTTTAGTTTTCCAGACATTTTAGCTATCCCTTACTATGTTTTGTACAGCAAAGTTTAAAGAGCAGAAATTAATCATCAGCAAATAGAATCACTGCTGTTTAACAAATTCTCTAAAGAAACTATATCTATCAAGCAACGGGCAGGTTTATTTTAAGGAAAATTGCCATTTGACACACTGGTGCTCCTACAAAATATTACTAATGTCCTGCTGCCAAAATATGGCCTCAAGTGGACAAATGGGATGCAACAAGAAGGTTAAATGTACATTTAGCAAATCAAGCATTTAAATAACAGTATAATATACTAGACAGAGAAAGTAAAAGCAATAATCATATAAACAACTATAATAAGTAACATAACAACAGAGGATTTTAACCCATTGTGTCAATTGTACAATATTTACATCCCATATAGGTTTGAACTTTGTCGAAGCATCCATGTTCTACACACATATGGTATTAAATCCAATATGAGCAGAAGAGGGAGAGGCTTAGCCCACACCCTAATTTATTACTAAGTTACCATGCATTGTGAACATACATTGTGGCAGGTACTCAGCGAGCTATCCATCCTTAGATGGCTCATGCTGTTCCCATTTACTCATTTGAATAATGACTGCGGCTGTACTCTTCTTATTATATTACCTGACTCTGGCTACACCCTTCTTATAATATTAGTTGCCTTTTTGCATTATCAAGAATGACACAATACTAGTGTATGTGGGTATATCATGTTACTGTTAGTGTAGACAAAAATGCTTGACAATGTAACCGTAATTCTCACACCTTTCTGCAGACAAATGTATAGCATTGTCTAGCAGTTGAGAGCCTGATTGTTCCTGATCAGCAGACCTGTATTTTCATGTTCCAATATGACTACATGAAAAGACACCAATATTAGTCTGCAAGTTTAGTAAGCAGTAAATTCATCAGGGATTAATTTGAGGGGACACTTATATTATAGCTAAAGCAATTGACATTTGATAAGTGTATCCTCTCAATGATGCATTCTATCTAGTCATTAACTGTAAAACAACTTTTTCTGAGAAACATTGTTGTAATGCCAGTTAATTATTTGAATTAAATAATTCTATATACAGTCATAAAGCAATTACCAGGATAAATAATACTCTTGCAATGCATGGATCACCATAGCTATCCTCTGATGTTAGAGGAAAAACACGCTTCTTAATCACCTTTCTGACATAATAAATGTATTACCCCATAGTTTAAATACATTTTGTCTATTTACTGCAAAGTGGGTTAGGAATTTTAACCTGCAACATTTTCATACATAATAGTTTAAATCTTAGCAGCTTCCATTATTTTGATATGTTCTCCAGTATACTTTTTAAATACTATAATGAGAAGCTCTGGATGTTTAATTCTAAACTTTTATTCAATCATAAGATTAAATTACTGGTGTTAAGTAAGCCAAAATTATATCTCCAGCACTTATTGTCAGAAGTTAAGTGTCAGTCTAAGCTGTAAGAGTTAATGTGTGATATACATAGATGTTTGCTTTGAAAATGTGGTCAAGTGCACTGTAGTTTTACCTCTGTACTGTGTCATTTTAATTGTACAAAATCCCTCTGAAAGTTGATAAAAGTGTTAACAACAAAACACTCAATCAAGTAACAACATTATAAGTAGTCTCTTGGATAAGGGAGATGTCTAAATTTTGATCTTGTTGTCTCCAGCCATGGGAATTGTCTTTGAAAAGCTGAAAAATGCAATCAGAGGAACATATTTAATGTCTATTAAAGCAATATTAATATACTTGTACATTGTACTGCATTTTAGTTTATGTTAAACATGAAATATGATGTGGTTTCAGAACTATTCATGTTTTTATTCCAATATGACTTTGCAAATACTAATTTAAACACTGGTTTCGGACTTGAGGAGAATAAAACATTTACACAACAATGGTAATGTATTGTACAGTAATCTCAGTAAATAGTTTTCAACAGATGTCTGCAACATACAGTTACAGATTTTAACATGATGTTTATTAATACACTAAACTATTTTGAAATGATACTACCTTAATCTAAGTATTTGCACCTTTTTGAAACCTGATTAGAAATAAGTATTATTGAATTACAATAAGATAAGAGTAAAGAATATATTTATATATTTTAGCTGATTAGATTATCTTAATATATTATTCAATTATCTTTATTTAAAAACTAAGAGGATAAAAGAAACTGATCAAAATATTATTTGTGAGGGTAGAAAGTTTGTTTGGTTAGATTCACTAACCAAACAAAGAGGTATATTACCTCATAGCGATAGGGAATGTTTTTTAAGGTTAAGAATTACAAGTTTGGAAGGTCTTTGTTTTTTTTTTATTCTATCACTTTTGTGTCACTCAGAAACATGCAAAAATCATACAAAAAAAAATTTCTGAATTCTGCATCCAAGATGGATTCTGTATCTAAGAATAAACAATATTTACATAAACTCACACATAAAACAAACTCAAAACTAGGAAATGAAATGTTTATCAATAAATGTCAATGGTCTAAATACTAGTAATAAAAGTAGAAGCCTATTCAAGTACATAAACTTACATAAACCACACAGTCTTCTTACAAGAGACACACTTATTAGAGATATAAACAACTTAAATATTAATAATTACACGGTACTAATAATTGTCGCCTCACAGTAAGACGCTGTCCTGTTCGATTCTCAGCTAAAGCATCTTCTGTGTGGAGACATGCGTGAATGGGCGTACTTTTGTTGAAGGTTGTGCGTCAGGCCTGGCAAGTCGGTACGTAAAAATCTACTGCCAATCATAAGCAGACCGGAGTTCCGCTGTGGCGACCCCTAACCGGGAAAAGCCGAAAGATACAACAAAAACAACAGCACAGTACTAATAAACTCTCAGTACAAAACAAAAAAAAGAGGAGTAGCTATACTACTTCGCAACTCAACTATAACACCTAAAATAATTACTACTCATCAAGATACATCAGGTATGTTTTGTCTAGCTTCAATAGAATTAAATAAGAGAATCTATATGTTAGTAAATCTACATTGGATCCCAAGACTAGGATTAAAAACAGTTAAACAGCACTTTGAAGAGATAATTCATTTAACTAAGGGTAGCCTGATATTGGCAGGAGACTTCAACTGTATAATGAATGAAAAAGATACAGATTCTAAATCTAAAAGAAGAAAATAACCTCTCTCTAAAGCACTATCAAAATTTATAGATACATTGTATTTAAAAGATATAAATGAATTTGCAAAACCAGACTCACTAATCTTCGCATTTTATTCTCATACATATAAAACTAATTATAGAATTGATAGAATATATGTTGCCAATGACCTCATAACAAAAACTGACAAAATAAAAATTATAAATTGTCCCTTATCTGATCATAATGCCATAGTCTTTGAGATAGAGCTTACACCATTTTATTCAAATCCCATTACTAGGATACCTTCCTATATCACAAAATTTACAGATTTCAAAGAATTTTATGAAGAAGCAATCAAAAACTTTCTAGAAATAAATTACACAGAAGATATATCAGAAATATATATATAAATAAATATATGTCTGGGATTCATTAAAAGCAGTTACATATGGGAAAATATTATCCTGGTACATAAATAAAAGGAAGTTATGGAATAAAGATATGCTAGACTTACAAAACAAAACAGATAAATTGAAACTGGAAATACAAAAGGGTAATACTACTCAAGTTCAAGAACTTACACAAATCAATAAGAAGTATACAGAATTGTTACATCATAAGATTATGATTAACTTAGAAAATATTAAAATAAACACATACTCTACTAATTCAGCAGACCTGAGACACTTGACTAATAGAACAAAAAAAATTAAATCTAAGCAAATAAAATAAATATTTATTCCTAATACTAACAAAAAAGTTACAGAACTAAATTATATTTTAGAAGCATTCAGACTCCAATTTAACATTGATAATTCCATAAAAACTCAAGATACACCTACTAAGGATATAAAAAATACTTAGAAAATAATATTCATATTAAATTAACACAAGAACAAATAGACATTATAAGCAAACCAATCAATATGACAGAATTAAAATCACAAATTAAAAAGCTCAAGACAAATAAAGCACCTGGCCCAGACAATATGCTACCAGAAATGTATAAATTAATACCCAATCAAGCCATATCATTACTTTTAAAAGTATATGATATAGCCAAGAAAGATTTGAATATACCACCCTCTTGGAAATATTTATTGATATCTCCAATTATCAAACGAGATAAAGATGAGAAGCAGTGTTCCTCATATAGGCCAATATCATTACTCAATATAGACTATAAGATGTTTATAGCTATATACGCAGATAGGATCAAACACTTTCTTCCTTTCTTAATTCACAAAGATCAAACAGTTTTTTTAAAGGAAGAAATACTTCAGATAATATTAAAATAATACTAACATTAATAGACTATAGCAAACATAAAGTCCTAGATTTAAATGTAATCTCATTAGGATATCAATACAGCTTTTGATTATGTTAACTGGAACTTTCTTTCACTAGTTTTAAAAGAATGTAACTATCCTTCTAATTTTAATAATCGTATCCAAATACTATATGAAAAATCTACTGCATATGTTAAACTAGGATCGCATACATCAGGCCCTATAACAATCAAAATGGGAACTAAACAAGGTTGCCCTTTATCACCACTGTTATTTGCATTACTCATAGAACCCTTTGCAAATCAAATCAGATCAAACAATAACATAAAGGGCATTTGTATTATACAATGTTAAACCTTAAAATCCAACTCTTTGCTGATGACATACTATTAACTCTCTCAGATGCAAATGAGTCTTTGAATGCTCTTATTTAACTCCATGAATACATTTCAAAATATTTTAGGCTTAAAATTTAATGAAAACAAAACTAAAATTATGCCCTGCAATTGTAAAAAATAAATAAAAGATTTTCCAAATATATAGTAACAGAAAGTAAATTATTATATCTGGGAATAAATATATCTTTTCAACAGCAGACAGATTATATCTTATTAAAATAATCATATTTCCCAAAATATTATACTCCATACAAAATATTTCATTGCCACCTCCCAAATATATTATTCAAAAATATAATAAACTAACTTTAAATTTTCTATGGTTTCCAAATAAACCCTGTATAGCCTTAAGTAAACATTTACCAGAGTGGGAAGACGGTGGAATTAATTTACCAGATACTGATTTATATATTACCTCATCCGTTATTAAAAACATAACACTATGGTTAAATAATTCATACACACCTATATGGAAACAAGCCCATGAGCAGATCTACATAGAAATCAATTATAATCACATACAAGACAACTTAACAGTAATATCATCACCCCTTATATGGATGTTAAAAGATTATTTTTTAGGGAAAAGGAATATTATTAATAAATTGCCATCAAACTATATAAGCTCTACACTTTCAGTGTTCAAAACATATATAAACAAAATACCAAATACTAATTCTTGGGTTTTTCTTATTTTCCCTTTAGCTTTTACACCAAATATTCTAGATACATTCCAAATATCTAAAATAAATATACTTAAAGAAGAAACATTACTCTTTTGGCATCAACTTATAGAGAAAGGGAAAATTCTAACAAATGAACAAATAATGTATAACTATAATATAAATAAAGACAATTGGTTGTTTTTACAAAATCTAAGGCATTTTCTTATAAATAAAATAGAACAAATGCAACCTTCAGTTAGACATGAAGCTACAAAACTCATTGAATACCTTATTCTTATCACAAAACAGCCTTATCAGGGTACAGGTTATTTGTCTAATATCTATAAAGTTGTTAAAAAAAACAAAAAACTATCATGCAAAAATCATGCTGGGATTATTATACTTTAATAAACAACCATCCTCCGATTGAAGAAGAAAAAAGTAATATTCTAAAATCTTCCAAATTTTCTACATTATCAAAATACTGGCAATTATTCACTTGGAGATATCTAAACAAAAGTTTCTATACACCACATAGGTTAGCCAAAATGTATTCTATTGAATATCAATGTTGGAGATGCCATACCAAGATAAAAGCAGATTGGCAGCATGTTTTTTTATGAATGTATATGTCTCAATATGTACTGGAAATCCATTAACTATTTTTTTCAGACTGTTTATAATGATAATTTTCAATTACCAAAATCTTTAATTTTATTCAACTCTCCTTCAAAACTGTGTACCAAAAAAGACACTAAAATCCTATGGTCACTATTGGTAATTTCACGTAAAATCATAACTATACACTGGAAAAATGAGGCTTCTCCTACGTTCAAGGAATTTGAGAATTTAACAACAGTTGCTCACATGGAAATATTAACAGTGAAGAAGAGAACTAAAAGATCTACTTCTTACTATTACTCTTGGATGAAAGTACTGGAAATACTCGAAAAGACCGAAGAAGATATATCATCTTATGTTTCTTGTTTATTTGCATAGACACCAATGTAAATAGTTATATAATGGTTTTAAGTTAATGTTTTAGAATTGTAAATATGTTATTTATCTTTATTTCATGTAATGTTTTTTAAGACATCTTATATGAAATAATCAAAAAAATATTTAGTAAAAAAAAGAAAGAAAGAAACATCTTTATTAAACCATCACCTACAAAATAGACAATCACACAGTCATATAAAAGAAAACAAACCACACCAACACAATCCTAGTTGCAAGCATTTTACATCACAACCCATACTGATATGCACTTAGTTGCGAACATTACACATCACATAATCTACACAATAATTTTCAGTCAAACATTACATAGCTCATTTAAGTCCTATCTTCTTTTAAACTTCATTCCTCCCCTGTATGTATTGTTACCACAATTCACATTTTTCCTATATAGTTTGCTCCTACCTTTCTCTAAAGATCTCAATTCCAGTTGTTTTATCTCTCTTACTATATTCACTACTTCTAGTATAATTGGTTTAGATTTTGATTTCCATTTTCTAGTAACTGCTTTTTTGGCAACCACCATAATTAGACACAGCCAAACTATACCATATCTACGCAATTCCGATTTTGTATCATACCTCAGAAAAATCAAGATTAGACCCTGGTTTATAATGCATAATAACGGACTTAGGAAAGACCACATAGGTACTACACAAAAACCATCAGTGCACCATAAAGTCAGCTCTTCAAAATTTTCCCTTAGAAATAGCCAGCTTTTTTAGTTTTAGCACTCAAATCTGTTTCTTTGAGTTCAGCACTTGTTCAGAACTCATTGTAAGCACTAAATAAGCTACAAATGACTACAGCACTCAACTTTCCTCACTTGTCTAGAGGAAAAGAGTTTTTAGTACTTAATAAATAAGCACCTATCCAGGCATGTCTATGGGTGAGCTCCAGGTGTTTTCTCCTGTCTAGCTGATGAATCTGGGCATCTTGGGGCAATGCAGCAATTTTGCCTCATGTGCACACACAACCTTCTCCTCCTACCACCCAACACCATAACCTGTGAGAGATGCACTTATATAGCCAAACTGGAAGCAAAGCTCTCTTCACCCAAGACTGGACTAGACAGTTAAGAAGAGAGGGTAAACACCTGCACCACACCACACTCATCACATAGTCCCTCAAAACCTACACCACCAAAACACACGCATAGAAACACAAAACACATACCTACATTCACGGAGGTTCTCAACAAAAATCTGCCCAAGCAACAGAGACCTCCAAAACAGAAACCCAAGCAACCTCCACCCCACAACACAACCCAAATGACACATAGCCCACAAACTCAGTATGCCACCCAACCACAGCCCACAAGGCATAACAACATAACCATCACTGTAGTCATAAGTGACTCTATAGTCAGGCACACTGATGTTCCACTCACCATGCTAAACAAGGAGAAAGATACTGTCAGCTGCCTGTTGGGTGCCAGGATCTGCCACATAACGCACGTACGTTACTCCACAAGTACAAATATGACTCTGTCATTGTCCACGTTGGTGTGAATGACCTGAGACGTACCTCCCTGGACTACATGAAAAGAGACATGGAGGAGCTCTCAGATCTTGTAGCCCAGGCAGATATGACCCTAGCTCTGAGTAGCATCCTGCCATCACCCAGAATGATACCACAGTACAAGGACAAAATGATTGACTTAAAGAATTGGCTAAGCTTCTGGTGTCATTCTAAGGGGATCCAGTATCTGTCTGCCAGGGATGACATGACTGACAGACCATGATGCTTTGCAAGAGATGGCCTGCACCTGTCGCCCTTGGGATTCCGAATACTGGCTAACTCTCTTGCCACCCCTATAGTGGCTTTTTTACTCAAGGTTCAAATGAGAAATTCACTACCATAACAGGTACAAGCAAGCAAAATATGAGTTTAATGCTACTCAATGCTAGAAGTCTAAACCTCAAAATGCACTTACTTGAGGCACTCTTTAAAATGGAGAACATCGACATCTGTGCAGTGTCAGAGACCTGGTTCAAGGCTCCACAGAGCACCCTTGCATTACCAGGCTGTAATTCATACCACACCTTTCGGCCACCTAATCTGGACTGAAACACTAAAGGCAGAAGTGTGTCCATATTCATTAAGGATATCCACACCTCCAGGCTAGTTGCTCAGAATAATGCATCCAAGATTATCCAAGTGGAACTAACTCTGGGCAAGACCGCAATCCAAATTGTAGCTTGCTACAGATCCTCCAACATGCCCCAGGATTCCAACTCCTCATTTCTTGATACACTGGAAAATATTAGGGTACAACTTAACACCCTAACAGTGGGCAATTTCAATTACCCCACCATTAACTAGGAAAACTACTCATGTGCCAACTGTTTTGCTCAACGTTTTCTGGAATTCATAAATTCCAACGCCTTGGATCAACTTATCTACACCCTCACCAGGGGCAGCAATATCCTAGACATGGTCATTACCAACATGGGCGACCGGTGTTCCACAACAGAGGTCAATTCCTCATTGGTCAGATCCGACCACAAGCTAATCGCCCTAGACATCCACATCTTGCCCCCACCCCCTTCCATTAAGGAAACCACTGTAAAAGATTTCTCCAAAGCCAACTTCATGCTTCTTAAGACAGAAGTGGCAAACTTCATGACACCCCATGCAGACGGACAATAGAGGTATAACTTCTGAATCCTACACAAATGCACATTATAAGTACTTACACGAGTGCATGGATCGTGCTATCCCTAACAGAACTAAGATGCTATCCTCCAAAAAAAGGAAGCCAATCTGGTGGTCCACTGCTATAAACAAACTCTACAACAGAAGGAAGAAACTGTTGCAAAAGAGAGTAACATCGCATGGTTGGAGGAACACAATGGTGAACCTAGTAAGAAACTGAGATCCCTCATAAAATCCTTCAAAGCTAGTTATGAAAACAAAATTGCCACCGTTTCTAAAGACAACCACAAAGCATTCTATAGCTATGTCAAGAACTTCAATGGTAACACTCAGACCTGCTGTGAGTTACAGCACAATGGCACTAAATATACAGAACCAACTGATATTGCCAACATCCTGGCAGATAGGTTCAGTGCTAACTTCACCTCCTCTCACCCCCTAAAGGGTCCATCTCTATACCAGAAGAATGCAAAGTTTCTGTAATCACGGCTGCACAAGTAAAAACCACACTCTCCAAAGCCAAGAACACAGCATCCATGGGACCAGACAACATCCCAGGCTGCGTTCTACATGAACTACAGAATGAACTGGCACCCCACCTAAGTACCATGTTCAATCATTGCCTCACCTCAGGCTTTGTGCCCACTGAATGGCGCACAGTGACAGTTACCCCACTCCACAAAGGGGGATCCACCATGGACCCCGGGTACTACCGCCCCATTAGCCTGACGAACCTGGTCTGCAAGGCCATGGAATGTATCATGGAACTTATAAACAAAGATATTGGTAATCTCCAAACTCTGGACCCCACCCAGGTCTGGTTTGTAAAAGGCATATCATGTCTGCTAAATCTGATAGACTTCTTTGAAGCAGTCACAAAAGCCGTAAATGAGGGTAAGGTGGTTCACACAGCCTATCTAGATCTCGCCAAAGCTTTCAACACCATCCCCCACTCTGGAATTGTAGATAAGCTCACTAAACTAGGCATAAATCCCTATGTCACAAGATGGGATGCCAACTGGCTCACTGACAGAACCCACACTGTGAAAGTAGCAGACTCCAAATCCAACTTCACACCAGTAACAAGTAGAGTACCACAGGGTTCAGTCCTGGGTCCTCTCCTGTTTGGTATCTACTTCTCTGAAGTACAGGCTAACACAGAAGGTCTTTGGCTAATGAAGTTTTCAGATGACTGCAAACTAGGAGGCATAATCGAAACTCCTAACAATGTGGACATCCTACAAAACGGCCTCACTGAGACTGATGCCTGGTGTCAAAGCCATGGCCTCAAGCTCAATGCCAAAAAGTGCATTGTCATCCCTTTTGGTAAAAACTCTGTACCCATGAACTATCACATAGGCGGTAGTCTACTTAACACCAAACGTGTGACAAGAGATCTTGGGACACAGGTGGACAGTAGTCTCTCTTTTGACAATCACATTGCCACAGTAGTCAGGAAATTCTTCTACATGGCACACCTCATCACAAAAGGTTTCTCATCCAGGAAAAAAGAGGCAACTGTTCCCGTCTACTCATCACTCATTAGACCCATTATAGAGTTCAATGCCCCTTTTGGTATGTACCTCACAAGATATCTACAACAACTGGAAAGCCTGCAGAAATACCTCACAAAGAGGACTACCGGCCTCAAACAGATGCCCTACGCAGACTATCTCAAAACATTCCGTGTGCCTAACATAAAGCCATGTCAAACCCAGAGCTGTTGGGCATGCTCCACTTAAAGAAATCCCAATCCCTCCGAGCTACACGCTCTAGGGACATAAACCTTGTCACCACAATAAACAGAACATGCTGGAGGGATAGATTCCTGTCCCAGAGACTTCCTATACTCTGGAACAAACCACCTATCTATATTAAACAAAGCTCCTCATTAGCACTCTTCAAGAAAAATCTTGATGACTGGATGGGAAATAGGAAATTCACCCCGGGGATCACTTCTGTGGCTCTGCTCAATAGGGACACAGGAAAATAATTTTCTTGGGTGGTGAAAGCCAGGGCACCTTTTTGGCTAGGCTTATATAGGCCCTAGGGCCAATAGCCTAGTACCTACCTATGAAAGATATCAAAACAGCTATTACCTTTGTAGAATGAAACAGGCAACGACTTAACATATTAAACATAGCAAAAACTAATACAACTGGATAGCCAACTCTCAAAGGTAATGTTAGTCACTTTTGCCACAAAGACTTTGGGGAATGGAGAAAACAAAGCTAGGAATCTTTTTGTACAGACTTTGTTTTGCCCACTGAAAGAACTGATAAGATTGTACAATGCTGGAATGAACTGTAAGTAACTGGAATAAGACTGGAATGAATGTCTTAGCTGTTCCATTAACTTGTGCTAAACAGGTGCCAGTCTCTCCTTTATGGGCCAAGTCTTTCTGAACCTTTCATAATAAAGTCTGCAAACAGTGAAGACAGAGGTCAACAATATCCAAATACTGTCTCCAATAATATAATATTCTGGAATGCTGGATAACAGTAAGAGTGCTTATAAATATTCCAGAATTTCTGCATATATATTCTGATTCTCCTGAATGATATAAACTGAAATAGTCTTTTCCTCCTAACGTATCATTAATATTCTGGAATTCTGCACTCAGACTCAAGTGTCTGTACTGCAAAGACTTTCTGCATATCACTCCAAATGAACTAACTGTATCTGAAGTACTTCCTAATAATACCAAAACCCTGTTCGACATGCCTCTTTACCCTTGGTTCCCAAACCTTGTAGCATACAAACAAGATGTGCTTGTAATCAAATGTACAGCACATTCTGTTCTTATCAGTATTCTTTTTTTAAAAACAAGAAACATCTTTATTAAATCACTTATGACATAGGCAATCATACATTTATACAAATGAAAACAAACTACACTGACACAATCCTAGTTGCAAGCATTTTACACCACAAACCATACTGATACATTCCCAGTTGCAAACATTATACAGCACTTATAATCTTCCCAATCATTTTCAGTCAAACATTACATAACTCATTTAAGTTTTGCCTTCTTTTAAACATCATTCTTCCCCTGTATGTACTGTTCCGACAATTCCCATTTTTTCTTATGTAATCTGCTCCTACCCTTTTCTAAAGGTCTCATTTCCAGTTGTTTATCTGTTACTATATTCATACTTCTAGCATAGTTGATTTAGATTTGATTTCCATTTTCTAGTAATTGCTTTAATTTGGAAGTCACCATAATTAGACACAGCAGGACCTTACCATATCTAGGCAATTCTGATTCTGCATCATAGCTCAGAAAAATCATCTCCCTTGTCACACCAATCTGCACACCCAGTATCTCCGACAGTGCATCCTGCAGGGAATACTAAAATTCTTAATGATCAAAAATATGCAGTAATACTATATGTTAATTTTAACATGATTTGTTTACTTTTTTTTCATATATGTACATATTCTATATCCACAGTGCTCATTGTTATAAGGAGTTCTGCATAATTATATGTTTATGCTTAATACATAAATGGTAGGAGGTTTTTAGTAAATTGAAACATTTTTAATAAAGTATTATTCTTAATTAGGATCACATGACCATCATTTTTGATTATTTAATGAGTGCTGCAACAAAATTTGCAATGGTTCTGGAGTCGTCCTAGAGAAATAGGACGAAAGCACTTGGACCAATTACTTTCCATTAAACTTTACTGTTCCAAGCTAAAGCTTGGATTTGTATTGTCACTGGCAGAGGTACCACTATGCGAGTCTTTTTGTTTCCCCAATCCTTAAAGTGTGGCATCTTACCGCACCCCCAGAAAATATGTCCCCAGTTATCTCTTTCTTCCTCGTCACACCTCCAACACTTGCTGTCCACATGAGGAAAAATTCTCTGGAGTCTACTTAAGGTATAAAAATATCTGTGTAAACATTTCCAAGCAAAAATCCTAAATATTTTACATTTTGTTACATATTTGGGACTCATACATGCATCCTCCCATTGTTTCTTTGTGAACTGCTTATACAATCTCTATTCCCAATCCTTTCTAATCTTCTCTGATTGATTCTTGCAGTCATGATGCAATATTTTATATGCTGTACTAATTATTCCTTTGTTAATGGCAGATTCTGTTCTACATTCTACTAAAAACTCTACCAGTGCCGGTCTTTCATTTAGGACACCCCCACATTTCTTTTTCTGTGCCTATATTCTGATATCAGTCCTTGATAGGGAAGGTAATTTATAACCTGCAGCCCAAATAAATTATTGGTGTCTTCCCATTCTATCACATTTCCCTCAAGTTATTTGCTCCCAATATCTTGGTTCCTTTGCCAGTTTTCTCCAACAGATTCAAGTTACCTCTTGCCTATTGTCTATAGCCCCAATTGCTGTCATCCCTTTTGGCAGAATCTCCTTTCTCCATTCCCATGTTGGCTTACTTTTTAGGATATTTTCTGCTACTTTGTAGATATAATATTCTGTAGGATTACTGTTTTTCTCCTTAAATGCCTACATCCAAAATCTCAGTCTCTCCTTGTTTCTCGAGCCTTCCCCCATTTCATCATCATCCCTTTCAACTTTGAATTCTGCTTTGGCTATGTATAGCAGCCTTAACCATGTAGCTCTGAAATGCCCCATTCAAATTGGGCAATCCCAGTCCGCCTTGTTCTACTGGAAGAATCAGCTTATCTCACTTGACTCTTGCCATCTTCCCCTCCCAGATGAAGTTCTTCAGTTCTTTATTAACTGATATCCACAACTTCTCCTCTGGTTGATAAAAATATGCCTGAACTGTGTACAAGACTAATGGGACTAAAATATTTTAACTGCTTGTATATTACTATCCATATCCATATAACAAAGCTTTCCTTTTCTCAGTTTTTGTATTATCGTTTGTTTGGTCTCTTCTCACATATGCTTAGCTGCCACACCAGAATCATTTTAATTCGTACTCCTAAATACTTCATTTTATCATATCCACATAAATATGGATATTGCTGAACTAATTCTCATGTGGGTACATAAATTATCACTATTGCCTTTGTTTTAGCTTTGTGAATTTTGCATCCTGAAAAGATTTGAAACTGTCTCAAAATGTTCCACAACACTGTAATGTCTCTTGCTGTTTTTGTCAGGTATAAAATAATATCTGTAAATACAGCCAGCTTTTCTTGAATACCATACCAGTTATATCCTTGAATTTCTGAGTCCCTTATTTTCTTTGTCAATGGTTCTAAATATAATGCAAATAATAAAGGGGCAAGAGGACACCCCTGCCTGGTTCCTCTGTTCAAGCAGAAATTATCAGAAAGAACCCCACCTTATAATTTTTTCAGTAAATGCAAATGCTTCCATTGCCCTGCCCATAAAGTCCCAGTTTACTCCATCAAATGCTTTCTCTGCATCAAGACCCACCAACAACAATGGTATTTTATTACATTCTGCTTCCCTCTGGATCATCAATGTTCTCTTAATGTTGTCAAATGTTTGCCTCCCCTCCACATAAAACACATTCATCCATATCTATCAAGTTTGGCATTACTTTTGCCATTCTTTTAGCCATTATAGAAATTAATAATTTATAATCATAGTTTAGTATTGAAATGGGCCTGTATGAATCTGGATCTGATGGAGCTCTAACTTCTTTAGTATGACAGCTACCACCGTTTCTTCCAGGATGTTGGTACTTATCCTCTTAAAACACTGTTAAAACCTCCCAGATCTTTATCAGCCCCCCCCCCCAGCTTCCAAAGTTCTACAAAAATACCATCTATTCCTGGGGACTTTCCTGTAGATTGGGTATACATCACAATTTTTATCTCATATCCTCCTATTCTGTTAGTAATTGAGCCTCATCTACCTCTAAACATTTCCATTTGTATTTTTCTTGATTTCCAAATTTCTCTGCTTTACACAGACTTTCATAGAATTTCTGAAATATTTCTAATAGCTCTACAGGATCTCTTGTTATCTTCCTTGTTGGAGGTACCCTAAGCGTGGCAACAGCCCTTTCTACTTCTTATCAAAACAGTTGTTTATCAGCAATCTTTCTACACTTGAGTATATTATTGACATAATACTTTATTTTCTGCTTATCATTCTGAAGTCAAACAACTTCTTGTTCTGAGAGATTCCACTTATTCTGCAATACTTTTAACATTTCTCATTTCCTCTAAATAATTCTATTACTTCTTAACCATACCCATCTTTATTTACACCCTACTTTTAAACTCCACCTTATTTTTATCCCACTCCTTAGCTATTTTTTTCAGAAGTAATTTCTATCCTCTAGAATAGCTCGTGAATAATCTCCACAACCCATTCTTTAAACTCCTCTCATTTCAAAAGCTGGGAAAGTGCCAATGTCTCATTTTTTATTTCATTACCCTCTGTTTTTATTTTAGTTATTATTAACGCATGATCTGAAATAGTTATTGGGTGTGTATCAATAACTTCAATTAAATGCACATGTTCCTGTGAAATGTAAATTCTGTCTAGCCTAGCCCAGTTTTATATCTTGGGGAATAAGATGTAAATTTACTCTGAACTCCTAGCACTGAATTTGCATCTTACATGCCAAATATTTTCATAACTTTTTTCACAAATCTACCTTCCTTTGTTACACTTTCTCTTCTTGGTCCCCCCGAAACATTTACATTGTTGCAAAGCAAATTTCAGTCCCCACCTATAAGTAATATTCCTTGCTGAAAACAGATTATTTCTCCCAGAATTTTCTTAAGCTCTATTATAGCGGTTTTAGGTGCAATATAAACACATGCCAATGATCCTCCTCCCTTGCCAGTAGCCTCTTAGCACTACAAACCTGCCATTATCTTTTTATCCTCTACCACCATCACTGGAGCTCATCTTGCTATTGATACAAGTGCTCATCTTTTCCTTTGTTCCAGACATTCAGCTGAATAACCAACTTGAAAACCTTTTTTTATCAAGTCAAATGTTCAGTCCCTTCCAAGTGTGTCTCCAGTAGCATAGCTATTTGCACTTTACATTTTTTAACACAGTTCACTATTCTTACTTTTGACATTTAAAGGTATTACAAAAAACATCACTGCATTAAAAAGTTATTAAAGTTATTATTCCCACCTTTTATGTATAACATGTTTTTGTTAAATGTCTAGTACCAGCTTTTCTGTTACATTTATAGACTGTTTGGCAGGTTGAACATTTATATAGTTGTTTCTTGTCATATCCACTTAAGCCTATATCCCATCTTACAAAACTTTTTGCTTTGCTGAAAGCCTTCAAAGAAAAACAAAACACAAACAAACCCACAATGCCCCCTAAAAATCTATTAAGTTAATACTAACACACAAAACCATATACATCTTCAAATATTGAAGTTTTATCCTAACAGGAACAAATGTTCCAAATTGAAAGGCACACACACAGACTTGACCTAACTCAAAAGAAAGGTTATCTATGGTAAGACGCATGGTGCAGCCTGTGCTATTTTACCAAGTGCTAACTGGTTTTGTCTTATCTTTATAGCTCTTCCAGCTGGGAAAACCTCTGGATGCTTTCAGAAAACATTTTCTCCTAGCTAGTTTCCCCCCAGTCAATCACTCTCCAACATAACCATTTTCTCTTTATCAGATCTTCTCCATGGAAACATGAGAATCAGACAGCCAATTTCTCATTATCATATTGTTTCCATGGAGACATGTGGGCCAGATACAGAATTGCTACTAAGCATACATTCATTTACTGGAAAAAAGCCACATAATATTCAATATTATTTTTCATTTATTTGTTCTCTTAAAACTTGTTACTAAATCAATCTAAGGTCCTTAATCCAGTCATTCCATCATGCAAGAATGAGAAAAGGCACGTTAATTTTTCTTTTGTCATGCTCTTTTAATCAGGCTTTTTTTTTTTTACATTGCAGTGCCTACGTTTCTTAAAACTGAACAATAAGACAGAAGGGAGAAAGAAAGGAAATAAAAGATCAGCACCTGCGTACAATTCCCATTACACTTAAAGATAACTGAGAAATGTTTAATTTATAGCATGCCAAGAAAACCATACACCACAAAAATAGTACTATTACAAAAAAAATTATCTTCACCTTCCCAAAGCATTTTTTCAAAATGACATGAAGTATGGCATATACTTTAGAGTCCCCCGCAAGTCCAACAAAGTCTGAAAAAGTTCAATATTTGCAGATTTTCTTGTTCTGTCTTATTTCACAAATATAAATTATTGCATTGTAATTCCACATTAAGTTACTGGTTTTATTACTGTTCACCTCCATCTCCCAAATCCTGTCTCTACTTCACTTCCAACGTACACTAGATTCTTCTAGTCAACTCTCATACTCCCTTCCTTCTCTCTAACATTTTCTGTTGAAACAGTGGAAAAGGTTTCACAGGTATAGTCTTTCTGTAGTCTTTATTACCAGAAGAACCAGAAGCATAATCTCTTCCTGTTTCACAGCTCACTTTTTGTTGGACAAACTTTTATATTCCATCTTTAGCATGTCCTTCATCAAAAATGATTTTTTTTGTCCCTCCGGGGAAGAATACCTCAAAGACAGCTGGGTACAGTAGTTTGAATCTCACACCTGCATCTCAATATTCGCTGAACAGTGAAATGAATTTACTCCTCGTCTGCCTGGTGTACAATGAGTAATTATTCTCCACAAACAGTCTGCTGTTTCACATTTTTACTATTTTGTTGTTCTGCCACAGTTATGTCACAGTGAACTCATTCTGCTGGTAGGATTGCATCACTACTATTAAAGGTCTAGGCTGCTTTCTCATAGCCAGGTTTTGAGGATACAAATGATGTGCCCTTTCAACTAATAACTCCTGCTGTGGAATACCAGCCCAGTTGCTTATTTAAGCTTTCATTAAATTATTCCAATCTGTTCCTTCCAACTTCTCTAGTATAGCTGAAATCTCAGGTTTTCCCTACCTGCTCTCTCCTCTAATTCTATTATGTTTTGAAACATCTCTTCCTGAGCAGTCTTATATTCAGCCAGCCTTTTCTTCATTTCAGCCTATGATTTTTGCAGCTTTACCACCTCATCTGAATATCTGTTTAAAGCGTCTTCCATTTTGTCCAGGGTTTTGTTGTTTGTGCTGATATACTCCATCAGTGTTTCATTTATTTTAACCAGGTTTGTGTGCAGTTGTCTTATATCTTCCTGTAGGTTACTGGAAGTCATGTATGGAGGTTGCATTGTGTTTTGCTAAACAGCTGCAGAACTTTCCCTAGTCAGCGTTTCTTCCTCACTTTTTGTAGCCAAATTTTTCCAGGTGCTCTGTATTTCTTTTTTATGGGCATCCAGGCAGTACACTTAACTAGTCAGTTACTGAAATTTACCCATAAACACAAAAAAGTCTACTGGGCTTCTCTATTGAGTTTCTGTTTTCAGAATGGGGAGCTAGAGTTAAGCTGTTACTTAATTTGCAGCCATCTTGGAAGTCGTTCTTATCAATACTCTTGACTGAAGGTTATTTTCACTGATTTATTGAAACTGTATGTAAACTGTGAAGTCTGCTTTAATATGGCTGCAGTTTTAGACATATGCAAAGAGAATACTGTATTTTTATACATTTAAATGATATCAGATCTAACATCCATACTGTATCTTACTTTGCGATGGACAATCATACAGCATAGTAGACACTTCCCACTTTCAGGGCAAGCCAGAAAGAGGTCATATAAATGGAGAAGTTTCATTCAGCTGCAACACTAGGCAAAAAGAAGAAGGATTGAAAGCCCAAATAGGGAAGATCAACAGAAAGACACAAAGTTCTGAAATCCTTCGGATTAAAGTAATATCTACCAAAAGTGTTTTTACGCAAGATATTTTAATTCTGTGGTAAGAGCTTGTTCACTGGGTGTGTGTCAATTTTCAAGAACGAAGGACAATTCAAGGTGCTAGTGGGTCTTGTAGTGGCAGACAAAACATTAAAGTCCATTGAAAAGGGCTTTGGGGACTTTCAAGGAAACTAAGGAGCTCATTTTGTCCCTGGCGAACAAAATGGAAATGGCAACCAAATTAACTTCAAAATATTTAAAGACTAACCTAAACTAATATCAAAAATGCTTGCTAGACAGTCATTTACTGAAGGATAGGAGCAGAAAAAAGATCCAGACTCTTAAATCCATTTCACTCAGAGAAGCATGTTCACTTTTCCCTGCAGGTTTTCCTTATGCTAGACATCTGGGAAAAGGAAAGCATATTGATGCATGTCCACAGCTAGTGGGGTTTGGCTTTACTGGCCTGAATTTGTCCATAACGGACTTAAAAAGAAAAAAGTCATGAGCATTTAGAATTGCCATATAGATGAAACACCTAGTGTCCTTAAGGGGTCATTTGCATATATTCCATGTACTTCTAACAAAAGAGGTTTAAGGAATTACACAGAGGAAACTCTCGCTTGGCTAGATTTTTCTTGTAGGTTTTAGCAACTAAGGAAAGTGGATACACCAAGTAAATGTCTAGGTGAGACAGGCACAATGGATGGCACAACAGATTATTTTCTGGTCTCAAAAACAGAGGCAGAAGAGAAAAACATACCTGGTGATGTGAAGAGGAAGCTTTCATGACTTTGTACTTGTGAAGTTTTACCTTCTCTATGAAATCTGTCATCAGTAGAAAAGGGAAGTGTAAAGGAGCCCTGCTGCCATCACTTGAGGACTGTTTGGTTATAGAATGTAGGAAAACAAATCCCTGCACTTTTGAATCTTACAGGAATGCAAACAGATTACAAAATGGTTTCCTCCATATTTTGGGAGAACTTCCACTTATGGGGTAGCAGCAAGCACCTACTCATTTTGTCCACCAGCGAACAGACAATCTGGGGAAATGGATGCAACCAGAAAATGGTTGCTGCACATGGGCCATTAATAACACTCTTGTAGATTCTTAGTATAAAAGCTAGAGTCAAGTCTCACCTTACTCAATTAAATACCACACAACTGCCATACTGTCTATATGGTTAAAACTTCTACTGGGAGAGAATCTTGGAAAGTTTGTATCAGAAGGACTGGTTTCATCGCCAGTACACTGGCATGCAGTTGAAAGTTCCATTTACATCCATACACCCTGAACTGTATGTCCATTGTAATGCTGCTATACCCTAAAGCTAAAACATCTGTACTGACTGCTGCTATGGAAGGGGAAATAGGAAAAGATAGAAAGGTCTGCCTGAGTGAAAACTGTCAATGATCATCCACCATAATAAAGTTAACTTGCAGGTCTGACATACACTGATGTTTTGTTCTATCAGATACATACACTATTACTATGCGATACACTTGTAACTCTCCCCTCTTAACTTCTTCCACTCCATCTACCCTCTACCTCTCTTCCACCCCACTAACTACCTTTGATTACAGCAAGCTCTGATACTTCCATGCCTATCTACTTATTATATGGCAGTAACTTCTTACTGTAACAACTGTTAATATCTGCTATGACTTCGTGGATAGAACGGATGCTAGTTATCTACTGAATGTACTATGTTCGTCATCTGTAACTATGTTTGTAATATTTTAATTGCTAGGATTCTTCATCTGTAACTATGTCTGTAATATTTTAATTTGTAGAGCTTTTCTCCCCGGGCCTCTGCTGAAAATGGACCTGCGTCCAGTTGGACTTTCCCGGTCAACAAATGTAAATACATGACAATAAATAATAAATTACCACCAGACCCCAATGGTCTGCTGAAGAATTCAAATCTAGAATATGTGTAGGGCCATGGCTACAACTGTCTCCATAAGGCCCAATACCTTTAGACAAGCAGTTCAGAAGATATCTATGCTAGGAGTGTAAACAAAAAACTCTACTCCCTAGAAGCTCTCTTCACCCTAGAGAATGCTAACATCTGTATGGTCACTGAGACATGGTTTAAAGCTGCGGAAAACACACCAACAGTGCAAGGTTATAATGCCTTCCACACATTTAGAACAGCTACTTCACAGGCAGGGACTAAAAGGTGGAGGTGTCTCTATTTACATCAAAAATAAATATGCTTCAAGGCTGGTCAAACAGGATAATGCACTTGAGCTGCTCCATGTTCAAATCATCACATGCAAAATCCGATAACACTTCCTTGCAAGCTATAACCCCCCCCCCCCCGGACCCAGGAAACCCATACTATGTATTTAAAATTATTAGAAACACTAAACCATCCAAACTAGGGTCTACTTCACTTTGTCAAAAACACAAATAAGGGAATACCTCTTTGTCGAACGCTTTCCATTGAAGCAGCACTTCGTCAAACTGGCATTAAAATGAAAATTTTCCCAGGTGAAAAAAAAACAATGAGCCATCATCAGAAATTTGACATTTTCCCCAGTATAGTGTAATCTTGGAGTTCGTATATTTAGCTAGGGGGGTGTGGGGGTACAGCCCCCCTCATCTGGGTGGGTTTTAAATTTTTTTGTGAATTTTGGACGGACGTCCAAGCGTTTTTACCCCCTGGGAAATTTTTTATTTAAATGCTGGTTTGACGAAGTGAAGGTTCACTGAAAAGGGCTTGAAAATAAGGTATTAACTTATTTGTGTTTTTGACAAAGTGCTACAGACCCCCAACCCAATACTATATTCAGGGGTGACTTTAATTACCCCACTATTTATTTATTTAATTTATTTTTATTTAACATTTGTTGACTGGGAAAGTCCGACTAGTTCCACAAATCCTGCTTTCAGTGGAGGCCCGGGGAGAAATGCTCCAAAAGTATGTCTTTAGAATGTGGGAGGAAAACGGAGTACCCAGAGGAAACCCACGCGAACGCAGGGAGAACATGCAAACTCCACCTAACTGGGAATCCTATACGACATTAAACGTACAGGCACAGAAATTCCTAACTTTTGTAAACACAAAATACATCAACCAGGGGTGCTATCATAGTAGATCTGGTCCTCACTAATATGGGATATTGCTGTACACCCCCTTACTGTAATGTCTTCCCTGGTAAGGTCAGAACACAAAATGGTCTCCTTTGAAAAAAAAAATAAAGCCTGTATCCCCAGCTAAACCTGGAATATTCAGGAACTACTATATGGCTAACCTCCTGCTATGAAGTGACAACCTGGCAAAATTTCAAGCCCCTATAAACTCTGAGAACACTGCTGCCTAGGCAGAACTGTTCACAGAAACCCTGTACAAGCATGTTAATTGCTGCACAGAGGCAGCTGTACCCACCAGGAAAAACTGCAGAACTAGTTCAAAATAACAAGTCACCCTGGTAGAATCAAAAATCAATATGCTACATAACAGAAGGAAGAAAATCATGGCAAAAATTAGGAGGTGCAGCACCCAGCAGGATAAAAGCACTCTCAAACTAAACAAACAACTCAGAGGACAAATAACATCTACCAAAGCAAATTTCAGGCAAGTTTGGCCTCACAGGACAAGGACAACCACAAAGCATTCTTTAGCTATGTCTGCAACCTTAAAGGCAATACACAATTGTGTGCAAAGCTCACTGTAAACGGAGCCACCTATAATGAGCCAGAAGATATAGCAAACTTCTTGGCTGATAAATTCAACTCCAACATTACCCCTCTTGCATCTTCAACCTTCCTTCAGGAAATACCATCAAATATAACTACCACTAGTATCACTAGGAACAGTTCCTTAATGCTCTAAGACCAAGAACACTGCATCAATGGGCCCAGACAATATCCCAGGATGCCTTCTGAATAGCATGAAACATGATCTATCAGGGACTCTGGAATTACTACTTAACTGTAGCCTCCAAAGAGGCTTCGTGCCTCATGAATGGAGAACAGCAACAGCCATCCCTCTGCACAAAGGTGGGCCATGTACAGACCCTGGAAAATACACACCCATAAGTCTCACTAGTCTTATATGTAAAGCCATGGAGAAAATTATCACGGAAATGATCAATAGAGACACAGTAAACCTTCAGACACTGGACTCAACCCAGTTTGGCTTCATCAAGGGCAGATTATGCCCACTCAATCTGGTGGATTTCTTTGAGAAGGTAACCAAAGCAAAGGATAAAGGAAACATGGTTCACACTGCTTACCTTGGCGTGACCAAGGTATTTGACACAATACCCCACTCAGGCACTGGTGACAAACTCAAGAGGTTAGGTACAAACTCATATGTCACTCGGTGGATAGCCAACTGGCTCACAGACAGGACCCAGGAAGTTAGAATTGGGGAATCCATCTCTAGAAAGAGGAAAGTCACAAGTGGAATCCCTCATGGAATAGTCCTTGGACCGCTCCTTTTTGGCATTTACTTCTCTGAAGTCAATGTCAGTGGTCTCTGGCTGTCTAAATTTACAGATGATTGCAAATTAGGAGCCATCATTGACAAACTGGTGTCAGAGCCATGGACTAAAACTAAATGCCAAGAAATGCATAACAGTATTTTTGGGAAGTCATCCATCCCTGGTAACTATCATATTGACAACACACCCCTTAGAAATGATCCAGTAGTCAGAGACTTAGGAACAAACATGGATAGTAATCTGCCCTTTGACCATCATGTGTCTAAAGCAGTAAGGAAACAATTCTATGCTGTGCAACTTATAAACAAAGGTATGACATCTAAGTCCAAGGAAGTCATTATTCTACTGTATTCAGCATTCATCAGACCCATCACGGAGTATAATGCCCTCTTTGGTATGTACCTATCCAGGCATATCCAACAACTGGAATGTCCACAGAGGTTCTTCACTAAAAGAAAACAGGGCATAAGTAAAATGTCCTATGCAGACCGCCTCAAGGCCCTATCCCCATATTCTGTCTCCTACAGGCTTTTGAGGGGAGATCTATGCCTGGCATACAGGGCATTGTCAGACCGCACTCTGACAATTGGATGGAGAACAGGAAATTATTCACCCCTTGTTTGGCACCTATGTCTCTAACAGACCCAGGCAACTTGTAAACAGTTCACCTACCAAGCTCTTGCTTATAAATGTTTCATCTCCCAACCCCCTGCTTTCACTTATCAAAGGTATCAGAACTTGTCAGAGATTTGGGATGCATGGCTGGTCTTAAAAAGGCCCTTGTGGTCACTGGCCTAGTAAACACCTATGAACCCATGAACATGAGGAGGCTGTTGCTGTAGAAGACTGAAGAAAAGAAACTTTTGTTTATATGGCTTGAACACTGATTGTGGGAAGTCTTACTATTACTGTTAGAGACTGACCTGGCTCCAGATGAGCTTTTGATAGATTCAGGGTTACTAGCAGGGGCTGGAATAATCCAGAGACTTCAACAACAGTGAGCAAGTTAGGGATGGAAAAGCTAGAAATCAGCTATACAGAAATGGGAATACTGTAGCTCTATGCAAACACAAACACATGGCAACCATGGACATGCATCTGGTGAACACCCTGGGAGGTTAATATGAGGCCAAATGGTAGAGTTTACAACTGATAATGAGTGGTCCCAACACTGACTGTAGATATCTTCTGAACTGCTTGTATGTGGAGGGAGGCATCCTTGAGGTCTAAATAGTTTATCAAATCTCCTTTTACGAGACAAGGACAAACTTGACTCCATCAAGACAAACTAAAAGTTTATTTTTGGATGAATAAGCTTAGGTCACTTAAGTCCAAAACTGGCCCGAGTTCCTTTTTTTTTTTGTTTAGCACCAAAAAGAACCTTGAAGAGTATCAAGATCCTTTCTGGTCTGATGAGCTTTCAGGAGTAACTCTATCTTTGCTTTTACTGCTTTTTTCTAAGAAGGAATGTAACTCTCCTCACCCATCTATCCATGGTAACTGTTTTCCATATGGTCTGGGGGAAGGGAGGACAGATGACCCCGGATGCCTCCAGATAGCAACATTTGGCCAAGATCTCAGGGCTGCTGTCATTCCACCCCTAGTTGGACCAAAGCTGTCTAAAGGCTGCCAAGAGCTCCAGCCATAGTTGTGACCTTCTTGAATTTTCTCCAGTCACTTCATGTCTGCCCAGACTGCTACTTATTCTGTTGCCGCCAATGTCTGAACAAAGTGTGAAATGGAATTCTCTGCGTCATGGGAACATGCTTCCCAAAGCAGAAAACTTGATGTGAACAGACGTGAATGATTTTTCCCTCCTGCTCCATTCTCTCAATGTTTGCCTTAACTTCAAAACAAAATAAAGCTATTTCATCAATTGGGGCATTCTTAAAGGCTGACTCAATGTCTTTGACAAATTCTGTACGTCTATGCCAGATGTGGCAGTAAACAGTGATGGTGGATGCTTCAGATCTAGCAGGACCTTCAGCACCATTATAAGTCAACTCATCTGATGAATTACTTGTTCTAAAAACTATCACCAGCTCGAATTTCATCTTCTCCTTTACTGGTTCATCAGCAACTGGTCTATGATTTGGATTATTTTGTCTGAAATCCCTCTAGAAAAGTCTCTATGTGGGCCACACAGTTTAGCACTCTCATGAAAAATGGTATAAGACATATAAATGCACTTGTCTTAGCAGTCAAACACCCTAGGCAATCTGTCTGGATGATGGACTATGAGGCACTGAGGTATGGTAACATTTCAGAGAACTACTGCCAGCACCTTCAGTAACCAGTCTCCAACCAGAAATCATCAATCCAAGTGGAGGAGCAGCACTACTTTTTGGAAACTATGGCAACTATATCAGGTGCTTCCCACATGTTTTTCATGGCAATGCTGGGAATGTCTACAACAAGGAGACCATCCATAAAGACTGGAGAGATAACCCAAAAGCCATCTGTGGCATGCGAAGGGGACAGCACAGTGTCAGTTTGCAAACCACTCATTTGTTTGCTCTCTTCCATGACTTTTCTATTCTGGCATCATTAGGGAGTCACAGAAGAATTTGTATCCTCCTAGTCTTTCACACTGACTGTGGGGGACTCAGGTGAGGGAAGGCAGTTAATG
Source organism: Protopterus annectens (assembly GCF_019279795.1). Lineage (NCBI taxonomy): Eukaryota > Metazoa > Chordata > Ceratodontiformes > Protopteridae > Protopterus > Protopterus annectens. The sequence continues at coordinate 279,424,540 of NC_056736.1, read as the reverse complement.
CATTTCCTCTAGCACAATGCCTTCCTTCACCTGTGGGAGACTCAGGTGAGGGACGATAGTTAATGCATTCCTCTGGCACAATGCCTTGCTTTGCACTCCTAAGACAGAAGTGAACCCGAAGAACAAAAATCTTTCTCCTAAAAGCCAAGGTAGGTGTGAAGGATGCTGCAGGACTTTGGTCCTGCTGTCCTACAACAGAATCTCTGAGGACCATGGCCGAACAATAGAAATATCTTTATCTGTTTGGGAGGCCAACAGCAATGCTGGATGCATGAAAAGGGTATGCCACAGCAGAGAAAAGTGCTGACTGGGAATTAGTATCAGTGACAACAATGACATTGGGCCAAAGGGACCTTCAGACAAAGACTTCACTATCAAAGCAATAGTACTAGACATCAGTGCCAAAACAAATGCACCAGCACTGACACTAAATCCTTGCATCTGAAGGCCAGAAGTCAGAGCCACAAGGGTCAATATTAAAGGAGAGTCAGATCAAGGTCTTTGTCAAAGGCATCAACACTTACACCAAAATCAATGAAGATGAGACTAATACTGACATGTCAATGACAAAAAAAGGGTTGATGCTTTAGTATCACCAATGCACTTGTCAAAGCTGGCCATTTCAGATCTGGTGCCAGAAGAGTGGACCCCACTAAGGAAAAGCTGGTTTCGTAATCTGGCAGAAAAGGTCTCTAGAGGATCTCTATTTCCCACTGAAAATCTGAATGGGAAAGAGATTCAAGAAAACTTCCACTGAGCATAAAAATGGCCACTGTAAACTTCCACTAACTGAAAGTAAAGACTGCAAGAGTATGACCATGCCTTGGTGTTGAGGTCTCCACAATAATTTGAACTTCCATGTCCAATGCAGATTCAGTAACCACCAATTCAGCTGGAGATATCTAGCTAACAGTGACAGACATCTCCCTAATCAAAATTAGGACAGTTACGGATGGTTTATCCACAATATGAAAAGGTTCTTTATTTTATATGAGGTTCAATTCTTTGAAGAGCCAGCTCATACCTGGAAGAAGAAACATGAGGCCTTCTTTTTTTCTTTAAAAATTATAAACCAAGACTGTCTGTACCTCTGAGAGAAAGTTTTATTTCCAAAGATTGAGATTCAACAGGATGAGCAGCTAAGTGCTACTTCAAATGAAAACAGAACACTGTCTTTTTGTTGCAAACAGAAGCAGCAAAAATACAATGAGTTAATGTCACACTTTCATGGAGCATACAATTCTCATAAGCAAATCACACAGTTTTGGGGTTTGCCCTGTACAGAAACATTATTCTCCATAGGAGCATCTATGAAAGCCTCACTCTGTGGCAGCAGATGAGCGGCTGCCAAAAAACTAACTCTACTGAGAAATTAATTATTTGAATTAGGAAACACTAAAGTCGCAAAATACTAAACTGCATGACAGGAAGAAACACTGAAATTATGTTACTTTGGTTTAACAACTAGAACAAAAGATGAAAAATAGCCTAGTTAACACATTCCTGTGACATAGAAGGATAAAACCCTGACTGTGTCCCAGACAACGGAGTTCAATCAGAGGCAGCTTCATGCACTATGGGAGATGGGGAGACACTAAGCAACCATGATGCATTATAGGATATGGACAGATATTAAGTAATCTGGGAAATTATTTGGACTGCTGAGCAGTCCTAATGGCTATTATAATAATCCAATAAATTAGAATCGTTTCACCTAATTATATTCCAAATGTCCTATTCATACACTTCTTTGCAAGCTAGAGCCTGTACTAATCTATGATAGGAGCACATTCCCCTACAAGACAAATAGGAGATACGTTATTTATCTTAAATTCATTAATTCATTAACATTTTAGTAAACATGTTTTACGTAAACAACAGGTATGCATCCCAAGGAAAAGATTTGTTTTGTATCTTTGACCAGGTCTTCCAATCTTACATTTATGGGATATTATTTAAACTTCAGCTGTTCAACAGGAAGTTCAAGTTGATTTTTCCACCCACTTGACCCTCAAGATGTTTTGCCATCAGATATGTTTAGTAGAAAAGTACATTTAATCCAACTCTGCCAAGTACGCTGGCACTTCTGAGATAACTTGTGAGGTTGAAATTAAAAATGTGTTCTGCCTAGACTGCAAGTCTTCAAATATTACAATATGAATAACTGTCGAGGTAAGGTTCTGCAAGAAAATAAAAGGTTTGTTTGTTTGTCTTTCTGCTTTTTCCCGGTAAGGGGTCGCCACAGCGGAACTCCGGTCCACTAATGATTGGCAGTAGATTTTTACGAAACGCCTAGGTGCCAGCTCGACGCCCAACCTTCAACGAAGACACACCCATTTATGCACACATGTCTTTCGAACGCTACCCAACCGCGGGGAGGACATGCAGACTCCACACAGAAGGCACTCCCAAGCCAAGCCGAGAATCGAACGGGAGAAGCTCTTGCTGTGAGGTAACAACGCTACAGTCGCACCACCTGGGCATTGCAAGAAAATAAAAGGTAATCTAAATAAATGAAGGTAGACAAAGCGGGCGGGAGAGCATTAATGAGAACCATGGGCTTCAAAAGAGCTATTAACTTTATGTTGGCAGATACTGTAGGTTATCTGATGACAGACTTGACCAAAATTTATTCTGCAAATAAGGGACTGGATTTTGCCTTGCTGATCCTGTTGGTCAATAGTTTTACAGATCAGTACACTTTTATTTTTTTCTAAATTTAAATATCATATGATTGGTTCTTTGGGATTCCTAAGAACTGTAAAAGTACTGTAAAATCGCCCTGAGGCACAAAGGGATAACCCTCTTACTTTGCCCCGGATGATGTGCTCGATTAGTCATACAGGTGCTGGAAGGACCATGGGAGAGGATGGGAGTAAGTGGCTGATGTCAGCACACCCATGCTGGGGGGAGGGCAGCAGCCAGGGTTCACTGCAATCAAGAAATACTAGACAGGGTGGGCTTTATTCCTGGAAGGTTTGTTACTTCCTTTAGTGCCCACCTCAGACAGCATTACTAGGCTTACATAATTGGCAATTTACTGAGCTTACTTAAATGTCTACTAAAGTGTGTTGTATTTGTTTTATTTTTAGTATACATTTTTGAAGTAATTTTTAGAAAAAGCATGTTTGTTAACAACTATATTCACAGTTTCAGTTGCCATCTGAAATTACTAAAAGTAATGTTATTAAGGGACAGTTTCTGAGGCTATCACAATTAGTTAACATTTTCAAACAATTTGACGCTCTGGTTAAATTGTTTGCAATACGAGAAGTAAATATATGATGGTATTCCAACCATTTCATGGGAACCCTAACTTAACAATTGGTAGTCAACTGATAGATTTAAAGAAATTCCCCTTAATTAAGGAATTAACTGTACTTGATTTATATCCTTTTCTAGGGGTAGTAGTACATGATATTCTAAAAGAAATGGAACTTCCTATTTCCTATTTAATCATAGTAAGACAGTTGAAGGACTTAGCAATAAACTATTTTAATAACTTTGAAATGAAAGAGGAGGACTTAATCACTTCTGTAATCTGTGGGAAGCCCTGTTGCAGGATAGAAAATATATAACGCAGCATATAAATTGATAAAAGAGAGGAAGTACAACAAACACATTCTTTTATCGAGTTACTGGAGGGAGAAATTGATATTGTCAGATGACAATAAGATACTGGAGGCATTCAGTACAACATTAAAGTCTGTATCCCTGCAAAAATTGATTTTTACGCAGTTGATGATTTTCAACAACGCATATTATACTGCCTCACTCTTCACAAATTTGATCCGAAGAATTCACCTAAATGCCCACATTGCTTAGATCAAACAGCGGATTTGCTTCACATGTTCTGGAGTTGCAAGTGTATTTATAAATTGTGGAATTCACTTAAGTTACAGTTACAAAAAATGGGCTACCAAAATTCAACACTCTCTTGGGAGTTTATGATTCTTCATATTCCCCCGGAGAATCTAGGAAAATCAAAAAGGATCGTAATTATGAATATTTGTTTATTAATGAAATTATATATAGCCAAAAATTGGTTGAACCCAGACCAGACATTGTGGGGAAATTTCAGATTGATAGCTATACAACATATCTTAGCACATAAACTCTTAATAAGCGACCATAAGAAAAATATCAACAATATAAGAATATGGGAGCAAATTTTCAATATTGTGTTGGCGTAGAGGTGCCTATCTACTTTTTCTCGGGACTTAGAGTACAATGTAAAATCAATCTTAGATTAGATATAAGAGGTAGAGACAATACAGTTCGTTGGCTTGATTTGTTATTGTGGGTTTTCTTTTTTTTTTTTTCTTTCTCTCTTTTTTTTCTCTTTTTTTGATTATTAGTACTGTACTTATGACCAATATATGAGATTGACATATAATGTGAAGTTAACCTATGGAAGCATTTTGTAAATATTGTACATAGCGTGTGAATTTGTAATATGGTTGTGAAAAACAATAAAAAATGTTTATTGAAAAAAAAAAAGCAATACGAGAAGTGACAGAAGGCAACACATTGTTAATAGCAAGTGAACTGAAAACCAGAAGGTGAATGAAATACAGACTTATTTTGCTGTCTTTAAGATCTGCACAAGATGATGTTAATGAAAAGAGCAGAAGAGTTTAAAACTTTCAGCAAGTATTTAGTTTTACAAACATGGTTGTTTCAAATATTAATACTGATACTTTTTTACTAACTGGAAGATTATTGTGGGGAACAATGACTTAGTCAAAGTAGTTGGTAGTTTTCCAATTTCTAAGTATATAAAAGTGGTACACTTTGAAATACATTTTGAGAAAGAGTGTTATGCTGCCCCAATCTCAGGTTTGATGTATCCGGTCTTATTGTAGGTACATCAATACAGATTCTAACCTGCAACCGCAGCATATGAATAAGACACTTGGGCACAGATTCTAGTGACATAGTGCACATATCTACTTTCTCTAAATGCAATATTTTTTCATGGAAAAAACATCATGTAAGCTATCCTATAGACCTTATAAACACATTTATGACATTAGGATTGAAATGCCAATAATTCCATACACAAACATATCGTGTTACATGTAGGTTTCAGGGGATTCTTACTCTCTGGTAGCAATTGCACCATCTGGATGCCAGCAAAGAAGTTTGGATAAAGTAAGTGATAACCAGCTAGGAAAAAGCATCATCTGGGAAGAATATTGCAACTGTTTTTCAAAAAGCAGTCCATGCTTTAACTTTACTACAGGAGACGGCTTCTGCTAATTAAGAAGAAAAAAATCAAATCCATTTAGATGTGTTTAAATAATTGAGACACTAGAGGAATACATAAATCCAAATGACAAAAGGCTGAAAAAATACAGAAAGTTTAAGTGGTTATTCAAATGAGCTGATAAAACTGGAGAAGCCACCGAATAAAGGAAAGACTGGATGAATATGAGGCTATTAGACAGCGCACTCACAGAAAACCAGAGTTTTTTGCTGTATTAGAGCACTGAGGTGAACAGACATCATTAATTTTATGAAAGTACAAATAAGCAACTGGACTATGTTCCACAGCAGGATGTGTTAATTGCGAGGGTACATCACATCTATTCTCCAAACCTGTCCAAAAGAAAGCAACTGAGGTCCATATTAGTAAGGTGAAAATTCATGCCAGCAGAAAGAGCTACTGCTGACAAAACTGTGGCAAGAAACACTTCCAAGATGGATGCACACTAATCAACAGCTTAGTTTTAGCTCATCCAGCATGAAAACAGAAACTGAGAAATAAAAGCTAGTCATACTGTCAACTTGTATAAATAAAATTCAGTTACTGGCAAGTAAGTACACTGCCTGAATGTTAGCAAAGAAGAAATTTAGATAATTTGAAAGATCAACTAACTAGAAAAGGTGAAGAGAAAACACTGGCTGGGAAGAATCCTGCAGCTGTTCAGCAAAAAGCAGTTCAAGCTTCAGCTTTGGTCCTGACATGGATTCTGGTAATTTGGAGGGAAAAAAACAAATCAAACATATTCAGATATGATTAAAATAAATACAAATCTGAAGGAATACATTCTCTCAAATTAAAAAAGGCTAGAAAAATAGAAGAAACTTTAACTACCTATTCAGATAAACTGACAAAACTGAAAAAAATCAAAGGATGAAATGAGAAAAGGCTGGCCAAGTATGATGCTTCTCAAGAACAGCTGTTTCAAAAACTGGTTAGAATACAGAGTACACAGAGAAAACCTGAAATTTTCTGATGAACCAGAGAAACTATAAGGAATGGAGTGCATTACAAATAAGCAACTGGACTGGTATTCCACAGCAGGATTGAGTGCAGGCTCCAAACCTGGCCATGAGAAAGCAGCAAAATACAATCATACCAGTAGAAAGAACTAATCCTTACAAAACTGGGAACAGAAGGGAAAGCATTAAAAATTGGAGACAGCAGAGTTTTGTGGAAAATGATCATTCACTATACATCAGGCAAAAAAGCAAATTCATCTCGTCAAATGGGTAACGTCATGAGGCAGGTGTGAGATTCTAGCTGTTGTATGCCATTGTCTTTGGAATTTTTTTTCTGCAGGATCAAGAATATTTTTGGATGATTACCTACAGAATATTCAGACAGAAATATTAGGTGAGCAAATGGCTGCAACTAAGGAAATGATTATTTGAGATGGGACACGGGATCTGAATTGCCTGTACATAGCAATGCCTTATTAAGTTTAATTCTGTTGGCTGCCAAAAACAACTACTAGAAAAAGGAAATCAAAGTCTAAACCAGCTGTACTTGCAGTTTTGAGTTTTATAAAACAAATAAAAGAACTGGAAGATGGATCTTTAGAAAAAAGAAGGAGCAAAATATATAGAAATAAATGGAAATTGTGTGAACAAGATATGCAAAATAATGTTCAGCAGGAGGAGGAGGAGTGAAGTTTAACGTAAGACAGGAATTCAACAATTTATGCATGCTGCACTGGGGATAGTGACAAAGAAAGAAAAAGATATGTGATGAATAATGTATGTAAATGGAATAAAATGTTAATATGGTTAGGTAGAACTACATTAACAGAAAATAAACTATGTCTTAAGTTATAATTTAATAAAAGCATTTAAAAATACATTTTGAGTGAATAACGGGATAAGGAGGAAATAAAAAGTTTATCCAACAACAAGTTAGCTAGTAAACAGAAGGGGACTATGCTTCACATTCTTTTCATAATAAAGCTCAAACATAGACTTTGACAGTGAATCATTTTCCAGTTTTCCCACAGGAAATTGCTTGAGACAGAAAAAAAAAACAAGAATTGACTAGAACAATTAGGAATACTTTGGGCTTCAACTAGAGTCTGTTGCTGCAAGATGCAGATGAAGAAGACCAGCAGCACTGACATTAGTGAACAAATGAGAGACTATAAAGCATCAATCACATTAGTGAATTACGGCTTGCCAGAAAAAGTGCCTGAGAAAGACTGGTCTTTTGTTGACTTTGCTAAACTTGTGGGTGGACTGTAAAGCATGTACCCCACTTAATATCATTAATGCTTAGAAGGGCATTAACAAAAACATTTTTGTTCTTATTGGTATTTGTATAATACATTTCATGATATAAACTGCATGTTAAAGCACTTGTTTTCTGTAGTATGCAGTCAGGTATTTTAAATGTGATGGTGTTTTTTCAGAGACTGTTGCATGTGTTAAAATATTTAAATAAACAAGTTTTTTTTAGTTTTAAGAAACATAGACTTTACAGTATAACAAAAGAAGAAAGTTGGACTTAAAGTTTAAGTTAATAAGCTGGGATCTTGGGCTGCTGGGTGGAAAGTATGAAAGTGCACTAAATACATTATATGTAGAATTAAGATAATTTCCCTTAGTTTTACAAGGGTGGATGTCTAGATTATTGCCTTTGGCTTATGCTATAAGCAAATATTTTATGTAAGCAAGTAGGCTTGAACAATAAGACAAAATGAAGTAAGGCAAGAAAAATGTTAAGTTTCTTGCATCTGCAAAGATATTACATTTTTTCCATTAGAAAATGTTCTCAGTGGGAGTCAGGAAGTCTGCAGCTGAAAGGAGTTGGCCCAGGGAATTCAGTACATTCTGTTCCGATTTAAATTAACAAAGATTTATTCAGGCATCTGCAAAGCTGTCAGCTATTTCTCACTGTTGAATACTTCTACATGGTGATGAGCTGGCTGCAGGTGCAAGCAATTAATCTTGAGAGTTCTGAGCATTCTTTGCTGAGGGAAATGCAAAATTTAAAGGTGCAATAGCAACCAGTTCAGTTAAAAAAAAGGTCTGAAATTAATGGGAAATGAATAAGAGACTGTAACCACCCTAGCAGCTTACTTAAAGATGGCCAGTCTACATTTTTCTTATGATTAAAAGTTTTCTGAAAGCATATAAGCCATTCTTCACATCTTGGAGGGGAAGAGAGATGAGAAAAGAATAAGCAATCCATACAAGTCAGTTGATAGCCTTTAAGAAGTGCTTTAGCATGGATAACTTTAACTTTAGGTTAGGTAATGCCGGGGGTGCAGCTGTTGATTTGGGGCAATTGTTCCTATCTGAAGGGTTAAACTCCATTTTCTGGAGAAGTAAATAGATTTGTGTGTTTGTTCAAACGGGATGGAAGTGTTCAGAAAAAATATTTATTTGTTTGAGGATTTTCATTAAAACAAAGAGTCTTGAAAATGTGATACAAGTTCAAATGGAGATGTGAATAAACAATAATATAAAAGATCAGCCTGCCAAACCTTAATAGGTGCACACAAGACAAAAGGTGGAAATACATATTTTAAAAAACTGTCATGTATAATTATCATAATGGCTACACTGTGCATATTACCTTGGAATGTAAATGGTCCTACAGGTATACAGAGCCGGTGTTAGCATTTTGGGGGCCCCCAGCAAATGTCAAGCTGGGGGCCCCCTGCCCCCTTTCAGTCTAAGTATCACCCTGTCACTGCCACTACTTCTATCCATCTTTTTAGTTCATGCTGCAGGCTTTTAGGAGTAGTACACACAGACTCACCTGTAGCTACAATGATCTTATTACAACAGGCATACATACCACACTGTGTTGGCCCATCTCACAAAGGGACATTTACAGTTACTGCCATTTAGGTGTAACAAAGATACATTACAACAACTCTATGTACAGGACAGAACTAATATGCAATGGAACCCTAGGCACTGGTTACTGCTTCAGCCCCCGCCAAAAAAAAACAAAACACACACACCCTCCAGAGTTCCCCTCTGTTTTCCCCATGTTGGGCTTCCCACTTATGCACATTACTTTTTTCTCCCATTTCTCACATTTTACCTTTTTTCTTCAGCTTTTTCAAGAAGCCATAACTTTATATATGCTCTAAAGTGCTTTTTAAGTTTTTTTTTTCTTCTTTTTACCCAATGATGGCTTGAACAGAAATGATGATTAAGGAAAGAAATTCGGTGTTGCTGTTCAGCATTAGTTTTCCTTCTCTCTTTTCAATATACTTTCTTGACCAAGTCAGCATAGGAAATAACTCCATTAAGCCGCTGCCCCCAGAAGCTAGAGCATTACCCAACCTTTAATTCCAAAAGTGGCCTAAACAAAAATTGTGAGTAAGAAAAAAGAATTTCAGTCTTTTTCTTTCAGTGAAGACATAAGTTGTACCCAAGACTTAAAATTCAAAGCTGACAAAATAGGAGCTCCAAGTAAATTAAAAGTCAATTGTGAGGATACACAGATCCTGTATGTGAATACTGCCTGCATCACTAATCCTCCCAAAAAGACAGTCACTGCCTATGCAACCCTCTGGTGTTAGATTGGGATGAAAGCAGATGTTCAAATGGCCACAGTCATGTATTTCAAGTGACTGCTGAAATACATATATATAGCATGCATACTAACTCCTCGATCCTAACCCCAAAGGCAACCAGCTGTATATGTGTCTGATGTCTGATTGTGAGGAAAGTGAAAATAAATAATGGCTGCAATAATGTATTCTACTTTGCTGCTACCGGCAGTACACTGCCCCTACAGGAGCTAAAGTAACTTTCGTTGTATACCTCTGAGGTCTGTTAGAAAAGTAAAGGAAATGATGACTACACAATCCCCAGCACCCACATAACCTATGGTAAATTTCTGTACACAAACATCTGAGCAGGGATGTTTTAGAATGTTTTGGTTGAGGACAGAGGCTACTATCAGTTTTATCCTAACAGGGTCATATCATATAACTCCATCCAGGCTAAAGAGTGCAATCAGAAAATGAAAGCATGTTTTCCTCCTCATTTTTCCTCAACCAAAAACAGCTTTTTTGGGGTCCCCAAAGTCAAGGATGATTAAGGGAGCCCCCTGTATCTATTTATACAGTCTAGGGAGTGGAGGCCACCTGATACCTAGAAGATCTAAGTGTCTGAATGCCTATGATATACATTATGCCTTACTTTTGAAATATAATCACTTGTTAGCTACATTATTTATTGATACCCAGAAGAATAACGTGTGTTCCGGCATTATTGGATGTGTGCATTGATAAAAATCAGTGATATTTTACACACACACACACACACACACACACACACACGCACGCACGCACGCACACACACACACACACACACACACACACACACACACATCACAGCAATGTTAATTTTGTACTTATTTCAGCAAGTACATTGTACAACACTATTACTGCTACACAAGATCAGTGACTGCTGTTTATCAGTCATCAAACAGCAACAGGGATAAGACAATTTTATTTACCTCAGTAAGTAGTAAATTAATACCTATCACTATCCCTGATTTCACAGATATTCCTGATTTTGTCTCATAATTTTACTCTGTCACACTAAATCAAGTAATCAGAGTTTTACACTTACTGTCTAAAAAATGTATGTTGATGCAAGATGTGTTATTCTATTAACTTTTCAAAGTGAATTAGAGTAATATATAAAATGTGTTCCTCATTTTGAGACTTTATTATGCTATTATTTTTATCACTGAACAGAATTCTTCAGCAAAGACATTGAGAGTTATAGTATCAGTTGTTTTGCCAGTATGTATAAAAACCCTGAAAAAGAAACCATCCCTGAAGATTAGGAGCATCAGCTCTTCTTAAACTCCACAGTTTGCAATGAGATCGGTCAGCCTGGGCTGCTGATCTCTGTAGTGCTTACTTTGCTTATGTTCATTACAGCTTTGTCCTAACAGGGTCCTATTACAGTCCTGTTCAGGTTAAAGAGTGTAATTGAAAATTAATACATTTTTTCTCCTCATTTTCCCCCAACCAACAGCAGCTTTTGTGGGGCCCCCACGCAGTCAATGAGGATTAAGGGACCCCCTGCAGCCACAGTTATTAAAGCTGGCTATGTTGTTAATTTTAGCGAAGAGGATGTCCACCAGCAGGGCTTAACTAGGCTGGAGCATTATATCATTGGTAAAATATTTAATGAAATTGTAAAGCTTGTTATCTGACAAAATATTGTTACTATAACTAAAGATCTTTGAATTTTGAAGGAGATAAATACGAGTTATTGTTACTTACCTGGTTTAAGTATACAAGCTTGCTGTACTACCTCTTGTTGGTTTGACAGACATGTTACAAAATATCAAGATAACATAATTTGCAGTGGTTGGAGGCCCCCCAGGACCAGGGGGCCCCCAGCAACCGCAGGGTTCGCTGGTGCCTAAAACCGGCTATGAGGTATAGAAAAAACAGAAAGAGTATTGATTCATGTAAGAATAGATATATTTTGCCATAATAAATCCTACATAAATACATTTAGTAATACAGTCCTTGCATAGGCCTGAAATTTTTGCCATATTAATTTCAGACCTGTCTCTTCATTTCATATTTTGAGGTATCTACAGAAATAGATCCCTGTTCAGGTATTGCAGGAGGAGTTATAAGATCAGGTTTAACTTAAATGTAGTTTGTTAGGCATAAATATAGTATTATGTTTGCATAGGCCTAGAAATGCAGCCATATTAAAGCAGGCTTATAATCTTTATTTTATATTTCACATTTTACATGCAGTTTCAATACAAAGAAATGCTTCAGGGAATGATTCAAATGAGCTCAAAGAAGCAACCTTCAGTCTTGAATACTGATAAGACTGTGTTAACAGAATGTGTGGAACACTGGGGTATAAACAGAACTTGTTTAGATAGTACAAGGCTTGGGAACTAAGCAGAACTTGTAGGAAATGTACAGGGTTTTAGTATTACAAGATATACTTTCTAGACATAAGTCAGTTCAGTTTGGAGAAGACAGCAGTCAATTCAGTTCATTTTGGTTAAGACTGAGTACAAAAGTCAGGTCAAATGTCCAGCAGTTCAGAAACTATATTAAACAGTGAAGTTTGTATCAATTCTGCCATCACAGAGAAAAGGAATAATTCTGATTTCAGAGTTACTAAGGACAGTATGATTCAGTCATTTTCAGTTTATCAGCACTGTTGCTTGAGACAGTAAGACAAGTTCATATCTTGTTGAATTACTTCAACTACCTCCAATGTATGCTGCTATTATATAATAAACCACCACTAATACCATTACAATGAGTGCAGATTTTTATTTTGAAAGATGCAAGAAGATTTGGCACATAAAGGAGAAACTGAGATATTTACTTGGCACTTGTTCAGCACAGGTCTTGGTAATTTAAAATATAAAGACATTCATTCTAGTTCTTACAATTCTTATAAATGATGTTAAGAATGCACAGTGCAAATAGCAATGCTACAGTAGACACATTTAGAAAGAATGCACAAATTAATTTGACAAAGAAAGGATTTCAGTATGGATGGTCAGCAAAATATCAGGGACAAAGTAAAATGCGAGTAAGAGGGGTTCCAATAGTGCTCGAGGGGCTCCAACAGTGATAGGAGAAGAAAAAGATAATTGTAGCTTTGCGGTAGTAAGAGGCCATTGGCAAGAAAGGGGAATTATGCTGGCATGTATTTATATTCCACCAAAAGAGATTATGGAGCTTAAGAAAGCTTGGGAAAAGTAATCAGCTTTCATCAGGAATATTACTTAAAGGTGGAGACTACAACTTGATCTGCAATAGGGAAGCTATATCAGGGGGACTTAAGAGAGGGAACTATACCAAAGAAGGGATATTCCCGAATAGATTAATGAAAATATTTGATACTGAAGAAATGAATTCAGTAGTAAAAACTCTGACATAATTTACACATTATTCCCCAAGGTACAATAACTGGGCTAGACTGGAGAGACATGATATTTTACAGGAACATGTGCATTTAATTGAAGGCTTGGAGACACAGCCAATAACTATTTTAAGATTATACACAGATAAAAAAAACAAGATAAAAATGCTGGCTAATGAAGTAAAAATGAAACACTGATGCTTTTCCATCTTCCTGTTAAAAACACAGAAGTTTAAGAAATGTGCCATGGAATGATTTGAGAGTTACTAAAGAAGCTAGACATTTCTTTAGAAGTAATAGCTAATGAATAGGATAAAATAAAAACAGAGTTTCTATATAAGGTAGAAATAAAACAGTATGAGATATGGTTAAGAAGTAATAGGAATTAGAGTGGTTGACAAAGGTTAAAGTATTGCAGAATAAGCAGACTCTCACAGAACAAGAAGAGCAACTGCTGAATGTTAAAGAGGAAATAAGAGGGTATTTGGGTAGGATGCATGAGTTTGGAAAGATTGTTTTGGTAACAACTGCAGAGTACAACACCTTACAGCACAATGACTTAAGCAACAGAAAGTAGAAAGGGTGGTCAAAAAACTTAGGGAGCCTATAACAAGATATCCTGTAGATATATTAAAGATCTTTCAGAAATTTTATGAAAATATGCATAAAGCAGATCATGTGGAAGTCAATAGAGAGCATAAATGGAAATATTTACAGAAAGCTGAATTATGCCAAGGATAGAGGTAGAGGAGGCTCACCAACTAATAATTAAGACAGGAGGAGATGAGATACAAACAGTGATGTACAATCAATTTGCATGAAAATCTACAGGAACAGATGGTATTCCTGAGGTAGTAAGGAGGAGGAAAGTGATAAAACTGTGGCAGAAGAGAAAACTATTACAAAACAGGCAGTAGATTCTTCTTCTTCTTTCGGCTTTTCCTGGTTAGAGGTCACCACAGTGGATCACCTTGTCCGTTCATGATTGGCAGTGGGGTTTTTACGGTGCTGAGTTGCCAGCCCGGCGCCCAACCTTCCACAGAAGGCACACACACACTCACACCTAGGCCCAAGTTAGAGTGTCCAATCCACCTGCAGCATGTCTTTGGAATGTGGGAGGAAACCGGAGCACTCGGTGGAAACCCACATGACCACAGGGAGGACATGCAGACTCCGCACAGAAGGCACCCCAGCCGAGGATCGAACCGGAGAACCTCTTGCTGTGAGGAGACAACGTTAACCACCGCAGCCACCCTAAACCAGGGACAGTAGAGTATTTGTGGAAAATTCTTGTATGCTAGGCAGAAGAGAAGTAAGTTTGTCCTGGTAATCAAGGGATATCAGGCTGCAGGTGTGACATTCAATTTGCTACATCCAGTTGTCTTCAAAATATTTCTGAAAGATCAAAAACATTTATCAGGAATTTTCAAGATGGCTACACATTGAGTAACAGGTTAACTCTAGCTCTCCCAGTGTGAAAACAGAAACTCAAAAGAGAAGGCCAGTAGACTTTTGAGTTTAAGGGTAAATTTTAGTAACTGGCTAGTAAGTGTACTGCCTAGGTGCCAGGAAAAAAGAAATACAGAGCACCTGGAAAAATCAGCTACAAAAAGTGGGAAACAAACACTGACTAGGGAAGGTTCTACAGCTGTTCAGCAAAAAGCAATGCAACCTTCAGACATAACTTCCAATAACCTACAAGAAGATATAAGACTAGTGCACACAGACCTGGTTAAAATGAATTAAATACTGTTGGAGTATATCAACACAAACAACAAAAGACTGCAGAAATGAAGGAAGCTTTAAATAGATATTCAGATGAGGTGATAAAGCTGCAAAAATCAGAGGATGAAATGAAGAAAAGGCTGGCTGAATATGGGACTGCTCAGGCAGACATGTTTAAAAAAAATAATAGAATTAGAGGACTGAGCATATAGGGAAAAACCTGAGATTTTCAGCTATACCACTGAAGCTGGAAGTAACCGACTGCATTAATTTTATGAAAGCACAAATAAGCAACTGGACTGGTATTCCACAGCAGGAGTTGTTAGTTGAAAGGGCACATTGTGTGTATGCTCCAAACCTGGCTATGAGAAAGCAACCTAGACCTTTATTAGAAAAGATGCAATCCTACCAGCAGAAGGAGTTGATTCTGACAAAACTATCGTAGAAGGACAAACTACTAAGGTGGGAGACAGCAGAGTGTTTGTGGAGAATGATTACTCATTGTACACTAAGCAGAAGAGGAGTAAATTCTTTTCACTATTCAGAGAACGTTGAGACGCAGGTGTGAGATTCAAACTGCTCTACCCAGCTGTCTTCAAGGTATTCTTCCCTGGAGGGACAAAATCATTTTTTGATTAATTGCATGCTAAGGAGGAAATCCAAAAGTTTGTCCAACAAAACGTGAGCTGTGAAACAGGAGATTCTGCTTCTTGTTCTTCTGGTAATAAAGAGCACATAGAGATTGCACCTGTGAAAGCTTTTCCACTGTTTCAACAGCAAATGTTGGAGAGAAAGAAGGGAGCATGAGAATTGACTCGAAGAATCGAGAATACATTGGAAATGAAGCAGAGACAAGGTTTGGGAAATGGAGATAAACAGTAATAAAACCGGTAAATTAATGGGGGATTACAATGCAATAACTATATTTGTCAAATATGACAGAACAAGAAAATCTGGAAATACTGGACTTTTTCAGAATTTGTTGGACTTGTGGCGGACTTTAAAATATGTGTCCTAGTTCATGTAATTAATTTTGGAAAAATGCTCTGGGGAGGGGAAGAGAGGGAAGAAAGTTAACTGTAAGTAAAGATTTTTTTTTCTTAACAGGATTATTTTTGTGGTATATGGTTTTCTTTGCATGCTATAAAGTTTTCTTGGTTATTTTTTATGTGTGATGAGGATTGTAAATAGGTGCTGCTGTTCTTTTTTTTCCTCTTCTTTCTCCCTTCTCTTTTTCTCCTTGTACAGTTTTAATAAATGTAGCCACTGCAGTGCAAAATAAAAGCCTGGTTAAACAGCATGACTAAAGAAAAATTGATGTGCTGTTGCATGAGGGAGTGATTGGATTAAGGACCTTAGATTGATTTAGTAACAAGTTTTAAGAGAAAGCAAGTAAATGAAAAAGAACAGTGAATATTAGGAAGCTTTTTTCAAACAAATGAATGTTTTTTTTTAGCAATTCTGTCTGGTCATCATATCTCCATGAAAATAAGCGGATACAGAGAAATTGGTTATTGTCTGGTGGAGAGTGATTGGCTGGGATTTAAAGGAGAGAGAAACTGGCCAGGAGATAATGTTTTCTGAAAGCATTCAGGCGATTTCCTAGCTTAGTTGACGCACAGACTGCATCATACGTCTTAGTATCGATAAGCTTTCTTTTAGGTTAACTCAAGTCTGTGAGCGTGGCTCTTGGTTTGGGACATCTGTTCCTATTAGGAGGGTAAAACTTCAATATTTGAAGATGTCAGTATTAAATTAATAAGTTTTAGGGGGCATTGAGTTTTTTTTTTTTTTTTTTTTGAGGGTCTGACATAGGCTCAAATGGATATGACAAGAAACAACTGTATAAAATTTCAACCAGCCAAACAGTTTATGCATGTAACACAAAAGCTGGAACTAGACATTTAACAAAAAAAGGTGTTGTACATAAAAGGTGGAAATAATAACTTTTTAATACAATGGTGCTTTCTGTAATGTTTTTAA
The DNA here is from genome assembly GCF_019279795.1 of Protopterus annectens. Classification (NCBI taxonomy): domain Eukaryota; kingdom Metazoa; phylum Chordata; order Ceratodontiformes; family Protopteridae; genus Protopterus; species Protopterus annectens. Next base: position 279,407,683 of record NC_056736.1, on the reverse strand, counting down.
ATGTCAATGGTCTCACAGATGCATACAAAAAAAAGAATAGTGAACTATATATAGAAATGTAGACTGCAAATACCTATGTTACAGGACACACTTGGAAAGAACTGGACATGTGAATTTGATAAAGTTTTTCAGGATGTTTATTCAGTGGAATATCTGGCACAAAGGAAAAGAGGAGTACTTTTACTATTATTACTCCTCTTGCAATTAGTATAAGAGGAGGATAAAAAGATAATAACAGCAAATTTGCAGTGCTAAGGGGCTACTGGCAAGGGAGGAGGATTATACTGACATGTACTTATATTCTGCCTAAAACTGCTACAATGGAGCTTAAGCAAATTCTGGCAGAAAGAAAAACAGCTTTCAGCAAGGGCTATTACTTACATGTGAGGACTCGAATTTAATTTGCAATAGTGAGGCTGTGACTGGGGGGCCCAGAAGGAAAAGTATAACAAAAAGGGTTTATTTTTGAAGAAATTTATGAAAATAGTCAGCATGGAAGATTTGAATTCAGTAACAGGAGTTAGGAGTGAATTTACATAGTATTCCCAAGATATAAAAACTGGGCTAGGCTATACAAAATTTACATTTCAAAGCAACATGTGCATTTAACTGAAGGTCTTGATAAGCACCCAATAACTACTTCAGATCATGTGCCAATAATTAAAATAAAAACACAAGGTAATGAAATGAAAATGAAACACTGGCTCTTTCCCACCTATCTGTTGAAAAGGGAGGAATTTAAGGAATTGGGAAGTGGAGATTATTCAGTTGTTTGACAGGCTACAAATTATTTCTGAAAGTATAGCTAGGGAGTAGGATGAAATTAGGGTGGAGTTTAAAAACAGGGTGGAAATAAAAGAAAGGGAGCTATGGTTAAGAAGTAACAAGAATTACTTAGAGGGACTGACAAATGTTAAAGTATTACAGAATGGGAGAATCTCACAGAACAATAATGGATTAACTGCAAAATACTAAGCAGAAAATAAGGGATTACCTTTATAATATACACGAGTTTAGAAAATCTGCTGGTAAGCAGCTGTTTTTTGATAATAACATTACAGCACAAAAAACTTTTAGCACAGCGACTTAGGCAACAGAAAGTAGAAAGGGCGATCGCCAAGCTTAGGGAACCTATGACAAGGAAGGTAACAAGAGATCCTATAAAGGTATTAGAAATATTTCAGAAATTCTATGAAAGTCTGTATAGAGACATATGTAAATCAAGAAAACACACAAATGGAAATGTTGATGGAAGAATTACATATATCAAGGTTAAAGGTGGACGAAGCTCAATTACTAACGGTTAGGACAGGAGGAGACGACATACAAGTATTAGTGTGTAACCAATCTACAGGAAAGTCTCCAGGAAGAGATGGTATTCCTGAGGAAGTTTGGAAGGTGGGAGGGAAAATCTGATAAAATACTATTAAAACCTTCCCGATCTTTAAGAGGAGGAGAAGTACCAACATCCTGAAAGAAAACAGTGGTAGCTGTAATACTTAGAGGGTAAAGATCTATCAGATCCAGCTTCACACAGGATCATTTTAATACTAAACCATGAGTATAAAGTGTTCATGTCTACAATGGCTTAAAGAATGGCAAAACTAATGCCAATATTGACAGATATGGATCTATGTGGTTTTGTGGAGGGAAGGCAAACATTTGACAACATTAAAGGACAACAACTATTATTAAATGCTCAACTTATCTGTCCTTTTTCTCACTATTTACAGTCCTTGCTATGAATAAACAACAATACAGCATTTAAAATACTTTAAATTGACTGTTTCCACTAGAACAGTAACTTACCATACTGTGGAAGTTTCACTTTCAAAAAAACTTTTATCCTGCACTGGAAAAGCTGACTGCAGTCTCCAACTCATCGATATCATCAAAGCCAATGAATACAGGTAGTTTTCTGGCCATTTCCCTCCCTAAACTGATATCACCATGACCGTCCTAAAAACCCACCAATGTTGTGATGTCACAGCTCCCTGGTCCTTCCCCTACACTAGGCTAGAACAAGAAAACAGTACATGAGTCAAGTCTCCTGTTGTGAGCTGTCAACCACAGCAGGTAACAGCTTAAATTACCCTTAGCACTTTGACAGTTAGGGAAGTTAGGATCACTTCAAGATGCTAGACCCCATGTGGTCAGACTCAGAAATTGTGTATAAAAATATTTAAAAACATGTAAATAGTCCCGGATTGGTGTTAAAATGTAGGAAACTCCAAACCATTAAGAAATAAACATGTTTTTGAGTCTGTGGGTGTGGTTCTCCTTTAACAAAACGCTGGATGATCCAGGGGGAAGTAGAATGTAAGAATGTACCATTGTTGTTGGTGGGTCTTGCAGAGAAAGCATTTCACAGAGAAGGCTGGGACTTTATGAGCAGGGCAATGGAAGCATTTGCATTTCCTGAAAAAAATATAAGGTGGATAAAGAGGATGTACGAGGGATCAGAGGTGAAAGATCAGAGGTGAAAATTAAAGTGAGTGGGGTCCTCTCTGATAATTTTCTGCTTGAGCAGAGGAACCAGGCAGGGGTGTCCTCTTTCTCCTATATCTGCATTATATTTAGAACCATTGGCAAAGAAAATAAGGGACTCAGAAGTTCGTGGATATAACTGGTATGGTAGTCAAGAAAAGCTAGCTTTATTTGCGGATAATATTATTTTATACTTGACAAAACCAGAAAGATACATTACAGTATTGTGAAACATTTTGAGACAGTTTTAAATCTTTTTGGGATACAAAATTAACAAAGCTAAAACAAAGGCAATAGCAGTAGATTATGTACCCACATGTGAATTGGTTCAGCAATATCCATATTTATGGGGACATGATAAAATGAAGTATTTAGGAGTATGGATTAAAAATGATTCTGGTATATCAGGTAAGGATGTGTGAGAAGAGACTAAAAAGAAAATACAAAAACTGAGAAAACGGAAGCTTTCCTATATGGATATGTATAGTAAAGCACAAGCAATTAAAATGTTTTAGTTCCATTAGTCTTATACACAGGTCAGACAACCAGAGCAGAAGTTGTGGATAGCAATTAATAAAGAGCTGAAGGACTTTATCTGAGAGGGGAAGATGACAAGAGTTAAGTGGGATAAGCTGATTTGTCCAATGGAACAGGGACGGTTGGGATTACCTAATAGTATTATGGGAGGGTGGCCTAATGGTTAAGGTGTTTGCCTTACAAACACAAGGTGCAGGGTTTGATTCTCACAAGGGATAATTGGCTAGGCTTAAAATGGCCTGTAAGGGCAGTTAGCTTAGTACTAACTTATGAACCTTATTTGATTATGTAGCCCAGGCAGGTATGACCCTGACCTTGAGCAGTATCCTACCTTCACCAAGAATGATGCCACAATACAGAGATAAGATGATCAGCTTTAATAATTGGCTTAAACTCTGGTGTCATTCAAAGGGGATCCAATGTCTGTCTGCCTGGGATGACATGCTGGACAAGCCATGCTGCTTCGCAAGGGACGGCTTACACCTGTCACCCCTGGGCTTCCGGATATTGGCAAAGGCTCTTGCCACCCCCATAGTGCCTTTTTTAGGCAAGGCTCAATTTCTAAACCTACCACCCTAAAACACAAAAAAGAAAAAAAACTAAGGGTAATGCTGCTCAATGCCAGAAGTCTCAACCTCAAGATGCACGCACTCGAGGCCCTTCTCAGTATGGAGAACATCGATGTCTGTGCTGTGACTGAAACCTGGTTCAAGGCTCCTGAGAGCACCCCAGCGCTATCAGGTTTTACCTCATATCATGCGTTCCGGCCCCAAAATCCGGACAACACCAAGAAAGGAGGGGGGGGTGTCCATATTCATCAAGGACACCCACACCTTGATGAATGCCAGAAGTCTCAACCTCAAGATGCACGCACTCGAGGCCCTTCTCAGTATGGAGAACATCGATGTCTGTGCTGTGACTGAAACCTGGTTCAAGGCTCCTGACAGCACCCCAGCGCTATCAGGTTTTACCTCATATCATGCGTTCCGGCCCCAAAATCCGGACAACACAAAGAAAGGAGGGGGGGGTGTCCATATTCATCAAGGACACCCACACCTCAAGGTTGGTGGCAACGCACGATGCATCGGAGACCATCCAGGTGCAATTAACCATAGGCAAGACTGCTCTGCAATTTGTAGCATGTTACAGGCCACCCTCTCAAACTCAGGAAACTCACATAGCTTTCCTGAAAACACTGGAGGGGATAAATGTATCTTCAAACACCATCATACTAGGTGACTTCAACTACCCTAATATAGACTGGGATCACTACTCAAGCCCAAACACTCTAGCCCAAAGGTTCCTGGAGTTCATAAACTCAAATGCCATGGAACAACTAGTCACCATCCCCACAAGAGGTGAAAACATACTTGATCTCATCATCACGAACATGGGATCACAATGTTCAACACCAGAAGTATACCCCTCACTGGTGAGATCAGATCATAAACTAATCTCACTAGAGGTCCTCATCCCGCCCCCACCTGAGATAAAAAAGACCACAGTGAAGAACTTCTCAAAAGCCGACTTCACACTTCTAAAGACTAGTGTGGTCTCTTAAGGCCCCCGAGCCGGCGGTAAACATTACTCAAGCCGCTGAATCACTTACAAATGCCTTCTACCAGCACCTACAGGACTGCATGGATCAGGCAATCCCAAACAAAACAAAGACTCTTTGTACCAAAGGCAAGCGTCCAGTCTGGAGGACCCCAGCCATAAACAAGCTCTACAACAAAAGGAGGAAGCTACTACAAGATAGAGCAAAATCCTTAAAAGGTAAGACACCTTTGATCATTATAAGTAAAAAAAAAACTAAGAGCTCTCATAAAATCATCCAAGGCAAATTTTGAGAGAAAAATCGCTAAGGACTCAAAAGACAATCATAAGGCCTTCTTTAGCTATGTTAGAAACCTGGGAGGAAACTCCCAGATATGCTCAGAATTAGTTCAAAATGATGTGAAAATTACTGAACCTACAGACATTGCCAATATACTGGCTGACAGGTTCAGTGCAAACTTCTCCCCTCCCTCCCCCCAAAAGGAGAGATATCTATACCCGAGGATTGTAGCCCCCCAAACATCTCTAACGACCAGGTGAGAACTGCTCTCTCTAAGGCAAAAAACACAGCATCCATGGGACCGGATGGTGTCCCCGGCTGTGTGCTCCACGAACTCAATGAGGAATTAAACCCGCAGTTAGGACAGCTGTTTAATCTCAGCCTCACCTCAGGATACGTACCCAAGGAGTGGCGCACGGCAACTGTGGTCCCACTTCACAAAGGCAGTGCCTCCACCGACCCTGGAAATTACCGTCCCATCAGCTTGACAAGCCTGATCTGCAAAGCCATGGAGAGGATCATAATGGAACTCATAAATAAAGACATAGGGAACTTGCAGACTTTGGATCCAACCCAGTTTGGCTTTGTCAAAGGCAGATCATGCCTTTTAAACTTGGTTGACTTTTTCGAAACAGTCACCAAGGCCATTGATGAGGGAAAGGCAGTCCATACAGCCTACCTCGACCTGGCAAAGGCTTTCGACACAATACCCCACTCAGGTATCATTGAAAAACTCATCAGCTTAAATGTAAACCCATACATCACAAGATGGGTCGCAAACTGGCTAAGTGATAGAACCCACAGGGTCAGAGTTGCTGGCGCCATGTCAGACTCAAAGCCAGTCACAAGTGGTGTCCCACAGGGCTCAGTCTTGGGACCACTCTTGTTCGGCATCTACTTTTCTGAAGTACAAGCAAACACAGGAGGGTTATGGCCGACAAAGTTTGCAGATGACTGCAAACTGGGCGCCATAGTCGAAAACACATCTGACACAGATATCCTTCAGAAGGGTCTCACAGAAACGGAAAACTGGTACCAGAGCCACGGCCTAAAGTTAAACGCCAAGAAATGCATAGTCATACCCTTCGGGAAAAACAAGGTTATCCCTAGCTACCATATAGGTGGCAATCCACTGAGCACAGAAGAAGTTATCAGGGATATGGGGACCCAGGTTGACAGTAACCTTTCATTTGATACTCACGTTGCTAAAGTAGTTAGGAAGACCTTCTACATTGCCCACCTGATCATGAAGGGATTCACATCTAGATCAAGGGAGGTCATCGTCCCCCTGTACTCATCACTCATCAGACCAATGATTGAGTATAATGCCCCATTCGGAATGTATCTGACCCGACACCTACAGCAGCTGGAAAGGCCCCAAAAGTTCCTCACCAAAAGGATAAAGGGTCTCAAAAATATGTCTTATGCTGCCCGACTGAAAGAACTCCAGCTCTATTCAGTCGCTTACCGCTTGCTCAGAGGTGACCTGTGCATGACATACAAGGCCATGTCAAACCCAGATTTGATGAACATGCTTCACCTCAAAAAATCTAGATCCCTCAGAACTACAAGGGCGGGAGACTTAAACCTTGACACGATTATTAATAGGATGTGCTGGAGGGACAGATTCATCACCCAGAGACTCCCTATGCTGTGGAACAAAATCCCGGTACATGTGAGGCAGAGCACCTCGCTGGCCGTGTTCAAGAGAAATCTTGACCAATGGATGGGAGATCGCAGATATACCCCAGGGATTACCTCAGTGTCACTGCTTGACAGAGGCTCAGCAAAATAATGGGCATAGTTTTCTTCAAACTAAAGGGGTGGCGAAAGCCACAAAAACTCTGGGCTAGGCTTATAAATGCCCTTGGTCAGATAGCCTAGTATGAACCTATGAACCTATGAAGGGGTATTTCAGAGCTACACAGTTAAGGCTCCTATAAATAGCACAAGCAGGAAACTGTAATTCAAAGTGGAAAAGGATGATGATGATGAAACGGGGGGGGGGGGGCTGAAGAAACAAGGAGAGACTGGGATTTTGGATGCAGGCCTTTAAGGAGAATGACAATAATCATACCAAATACTGTGCATCTATAAAGTATCAGAAAGTATCCTAAGAACTAGGCAACATGGAAATGGAGAAAGGCGATTCTGCCAATAGGGATGACTGCAACTAGAGATACAGATAACAGGCAAGAGGGGGCTGGAATTTAATGGAGAAAACTGGCAAAGGAACCAAAGTATTGGGAGCAAGCAACAAGAGAGGAAAACATGATAGAATGGGAAGCCTCTAAGAATTTACCTGAACTGCAGGTTAGAGATTGCCTTCCCTATCAGAGTATAGGCAAAGAGAAAGAAATAGCGGGGGGGGGGGCCTAAACGAAAGACCAGCACTGGTAAAGTTTTAGTAGAATCTAGAACAGAAGTTGCCATTTAAAAAAAAAGAATAACTAGTGCAGCACATAAAATATTGCATGATAACTATAAGAATCAATCAGAGGAAGTTAGGAAGGATAGGGTAGAAAGACTGGAGAAGCAATTTACAAAAAACAGTGGTAGGATATATGTAGGTCTCCCAAATATGCAACAAAATCCAGAAGATTTAGGATTTTTGCTTGGAGATGTTTACATAAATATTTTAATACCCAAAGTAGACTCCAAAGAATTTTTCCTCAGGTAGACATCAAATGTTGGAGGTGTGACGGGGAAGAAAGAGGTAATTGGGAACATATTTTCTAAGAGTGGGGTGAGTTGATGGACTTTAGGAATTACCTGCAGGCTGCACTGTCGGAGATACTGGGTAGGCAGATTGGTGTGATAAGGGAGATGATTTTACTGAGTTATGACACAGAATCGGAACTGCCTAGACATGGTCTGTCTTGCTTTGTCTAATTATGGTGGCTGCCCAAAAAGCAATTACTAGAAAATGGAAACCAAAATCTAAACCAACTATACTAGAAGTAGTGAGTATAGTAATACAGATAAAACAACTGGAATTGAGATCTTTAGAAAAGCGTAGAAGCAAACTACATAGGAAAAAATGGGAATTGTGAGAACAATACATACAGGGAGGAATGAGGTTTAACAGAAGGCAGGACTTAAATGAGCTATGTAATGTTTGACTGAAAGTGATTTGGTAGATTATAAGTGATGTATAATGTTTGCAACTGGGAGTGTGTGAGTATGGTTTGTGATGTAAAATGCTTGCAACTAGGACTGCGTTGGTGTGGATTGCTTTCATTTATATAAATGCACGACTGCCTATGTTGTAAGTGATGGTTTAATAAAGATGTTTCTTGTTAAAAAAGGTAGGAAGTGAATATTTTATGTAATCTTGCTTAGATTATATAATATATTGCAATATATGAGAAATATAATGTCTGTAAACGTGAACTTGTTAATACAGTTTGATACTTCTTAATATCATTCATTACTTTTTTGTTTTTTGTGTAAGCTACAAGACGGAAACATATTCAAAAGAGCTGTCAAGTACAATACTGGGAGTAATACCTTTTTATCATAACAGTTATTTTGTTGATATTAATATGAAGTATAAAATGGTATCACAGGTATACACACAAAACAAAAAAGTAATGAATGATATTAAGAAGTATATGGTGCAAATATCAAAGTTACAGGAGATGAATTTGGATAGAAATTAGCATGTGAATTTAACCAAGAAAGGACTTTGGATGGTCATTTATCAGAATATAATGGATTAAGAAAATGGCAGTAATAATAAAAAATACTTGTGAGTGGGGCTCCAATACTGACAGATGAGGAAAAAAGGGCAACCAAAGTAAATTTGTGGCACTATGGGGTTACTGGTCAGGGAGGAGGATTACACTGACATGTAGTTATATCTCACCTAAACGTACTATTGCAGAGCGTAGGAAATTCTGGGGAAAATTAATCATCTTTCAATAGGGAGTATTACTTATAAGGGAGGACTTGAACCGGATATGCAATAATGACGACCTAAAAGAAAACATATAACAAAAGACAACAAATTTCTGAAGTAGATGAGAATATTTGGTATGGAAGACATGAATTCAGTAGCAGGAACTCAGAATTTGCATATTACTTGCCAAGATATAATAACTGCACCAAACTAGAAAGAATTTATATTTCATAGGAGCATGTATATTTCACTGAAAGCTTTGAGATCTGTTTGAGAGCTACATTAGACCACACACTAATAAAAACTAAGATTAGGATGCAGAATAATGATGTAAAAATTAGACACTGGTACCTTCCTACATATTTGTTAATAACTGTGGAATTTAAGGAATGGGCCAGGGATATGATTTGCCAGTTTTTTGGGCAAGATATAAGATACCTTAAAAGGGATAACATGAAAATGGAGTTTAAAAACATGGTAGAAATAAGAGGAAAAGAGATGCAGAAAAGAAGCAATAAGGGTTACTTAGCGACGTTAACAAATGTTAAATACTGCAGAAAAAGTGGAATTTCACAGAACAAGAACAGGAGCAACCACAGAGTACTACATGGAAAATAAGGGAGTATTTGGAAAATATGCATGAGTTTATATAGGTTGCTGTTAAGAAACTATTTATGACAACTTTATAGTGTAAAAACTAAATTAAGAAGTACATGACAAGCAAAATAACTGGAGATCCTACAGAAACATTATGGATATTTTGAAATTTTACATAAAGCAGAGTAAGTGAAGAAAGAAAAGGCACGGATGGAAATATTTATGAAAGTCTTAGTTATATCAAGGTTAGGGGAACAGAAGGTTCAATAATTAAAGCTCAGATATGAAGAAAATGAAACAAAACAGCAATGTATAATCAATCAATCGAAATCTGGACGTTAGGGGTAAAGCACGTGATAAAGATCTAGAGAGCTTTGTTTAACAATGTTTTAAATGTGGAGGGTAACAATATCTTGGAAGAAAATTGTGGTGGCTATATTAACCAAAGTGGGTAAAGACTCTCCTTATTTGGCTTTATATACACCAATTCTGATTTTAAACCATAATCATAAAATATTTATACCCATACTAGCTGAAAGAATAGCAAATATGTTACTAAAATTGACAAATATGGATCAATGCTGCTTTTTTAGAGGGGAAACAAAATTTGATAACATTACTAGAAAGAACAATGATGGTCCACAAGGGATTCACTAATTCAAGGATGTAACTGTTGTGGTAATCAAAAAAAAGTCTTGTTTACCAGGAAAGGCCAACTAGGCACAGGTGCCCTTTTTCAGTAGAGGCCTGGGGAAAAGCTCCAAGGTATAATATTTAATGCAATCAATATTTACTATAACAAAATTTATATTGCAATTTCAGTGAATACACAGTAACCTGTGCAATAAAATATTTGCATTGATATTCACAAGCATTAAATTCACAAGCCTTTTACTGACACTTTACAGACAGAAGTGTTTGTGCATAACATAAGGTAGTAATTTAAGAAATACAACAGAGTGAGGCATCAGAGGAGATAAGCAGGTCTGAATGTTAACAGAGAACTAGTGATGAAATAGTAACTTGGCTGCTAATTACAAGTAGGTATAATAGTTTAAGAAGTACAATAAAGTGAGGTATAAGAAAGGGATAAGCAGGTTAAGTGATTTAGTTTAAAGAGTAGAGGCAGAGAATGTAGTGCTGTGGTGTGCATCAGTACTGACAGGAATTAAAGGGAGAAAAAGTGGAGAGCCATTTAACAGACTGGTATATACTGATGAAGTAGCTGTTGAACCATAGTAGTGTGGACTGTGAAAGTCTGAGGGAAGACAGCTGGTAAAAGAGTTTTTAGTGAGAGACTAGATGAAAAGCTTTAGATAAATCAAGTAATACAGAATAAACAAGTTTGCCTTCATCTCTGGCTCTGTTAATAGTATTTATGAAACTTAATAAGGCCATGGTAGTGCTACCAGCAGGTCTAAAATCATGGTGTGTGGGGATCAGAAGCTTTTCCTGAAGAATATGTTGAAGAAGTTGCTTGTTAATGTACTTCTCCAGAATTTTTGACAAAGGGGATAATATGGAAATAGGTCTGAAACTGATTACAACAGATGAGGTTCCTCCTTTATGAGGGAGGAGGAGGATGATTATTTTTTCAATAGAGGAAGGAATGCATGATTCCTTGACAAATCTGTTAATTAGAAGAGACACAAAATAGGCTATGGAACTGCCAGCCAACTTGAGATATTTTGCTGGGAGATTATCTACTGAAGGAGAACAGGCTTTCAGTTAAAGTAGTAGTGATTTGATGTAGGAGGTAGGAGGTTAAGATGAGTTTTGGTGTGCAAAAGGGGGTGTTTGCTGTCTGAGCAGAAGGCATGTCAGGATATTTAGGAGGAAAACCTTTAGTAAAGGCTTTAACAGTTTCTATAAAATGTGTGTCAAGTTGAGCAAAATGGTGGATGTTCCAGGGTGGAATATACATTAGAAGACCATAATTTTTATGGTTGGAAAACTTGGTTAGTAAGGGATTACTGCAATAGATTGTCTTGTCTGCTTAGAATTGTATTATATGTATAAGGGTTAAAATTAGTGAGGTTACGGGCAGTTCTAAGAAAGTGTTTTTGACATCATGGGTACAGAGTCTGTTTGCATATACAGGAAGGTGATCAATGAGGGACTCGGAGATGGTGCTATTGGAGGCATACTTACTGGAATCAGACAGCAATAGCCAGTCAAAAACTGAACCATTTTTTGGGATAGTTATAATGTGGGGGGAGAAAATGAGTTGAATCAATCCAAATATGTTTAGGCTGGTGATGGATATTTTGTGTAGATAATCTGGAAACTAAAGTTAAAGTTAATGTCACCTGGGGTTATCTTTTCATTAGAAATTGTATGAGAGACCCAGTTCAGAATGTTTTCTAGGGTTGTATCATTATTACCTAGGACAATATACAGTACTATAATACATAACTGCTTATGGTTATTTAGTTTAAGATGGGAGAGGAGGTGTTCAGCATTATGGAATCTGGAAAGAGGTTTACTGTAGGGTAGGATTTCAAGACAGTCAGGATATAGTAAAACTACTCCATCACATTTTTTTAGTTCAATCAGCCTTGATGACATTATAACCAGGGAGTGATATTTCAGAGTAAAGTTTATGGAGTTTTAACCAGATCTGAGTTATAGCAAGGACATCTGGTGTATTGTGGGAGATTCTAGCATGGAGTTCTGAAATGTTATTATAGAGACTATGATTATTTAAGAAAATGAATTTAAGCTGTTTGGGTGAGTCTGAGATAGGTGGGTTGGATTTTGATGGTTTTGGTGAGCACGGATAGTGATACTGTCCCAGTTTTCAAATGAGATGGGAGGGCTGAGTGGCGGGTGATGGCATGAAATGAGTTTGGGAGGCTACTGGGAAGTCAGGATGGCAGGAGGAGCAGGGGGTGGGATGAATATCCCCACAGAGTGGTAACAGAGAGAAACATGGATATGTTTGATAAGCCTGTTTTGGTTCAACTATAGCAATTAGTTTTATTTTGGTTTGGTAGATATGACGGTTTAGTAATCTGAATTTGAAGTAAAGATTAGGTGAATTTTTGTATATACTGGGAGCAAATAGGTATGAGGGTTTAGTAATCAGAATTTGAAGTAAAGATTAAGCAAGTCTTTGTAAATACTGGGAGCAATTAGTGGTGAAGTGGGGTGATTTGAATTGAAGTTAGTTTTATTTTGCAGATTAAATTATGTTGTACATGGCAAACTCAGAAAAGGACATTAAAATGTTGTGGAGAATTTAGGGACAGTTTCATATATTTTCAGGATGTGAACAAACAAAAATAAAAGAAAAGCTATAATGGGAAATTATATACCCAAACATGAATTGGTTCAACAATAACTACATTTAGGAAGACACAATAAGATTAAATATTTAGGTGTAGGGATTAAAAAACACTATGTTGTGGCAGCTAAAGATATGTAAGAAAAGAATAAACAAGAGAATACAAAAATTGAAAACCTGGAAGCTCTTGCTTATGAATATGTACAAAGAATATATTTTAAACAGAAGCACTATCCAAGAAGTCTGATACTGATAAAATAACTGGTGCCAGAGCCACAGTCAAACTCAATGCCAATAAATGTATAATAGAATCCTTTGAGAAGTCAGCTACCCCTGGAAAAACATGGATAACACACTCTTAACAGTGCACCTATTAGTCATGGATTTGGGGATGCATGTAGACAGTAACCTGACCTTAGCTCATCATGCCACTACGGTAGTAAGGAAATCATTCTATATTACACAACTTATAAGCAAGGGTATGGCATCTAGGTCCAAGCAAATTATCATCCCACTGTACTCGGCACTCAGACTAATCATTGATTAAAATGCCCCCTTTGGTATGTACCTTACCACACAAATGCAAAAACTGGAATACCCACAGAGGTTCCTAACAAAATGAATAGGGTGTAAACAACATGTCTTATATGGATCGCCTCAAAGTCTTACTCCTGTACTCTTGTTGCCTACAGACAGTTGAGGGGCGATCTATGCCTGGCCTAAAATGCATCCTCAGACCTTACTCTGCTGGACATCCATATCAGCAAGAGAATAGCATCAGAATCACCTTATCTAGGGACCAAAACTTTCTCTGCAACATAAACAGGACATGTCAGAGGGACAGGTATGCATCTCAGAACCAACCCCTTCTATGGAACAGGCTTCCCATCCATGTGAAGCGGAACTCTTCCCTAGTCTAATTCAAGCTCAACTTGGACCAGTGGATGGGGAATCAGAAATTCAACCCTGCTCTGGCACCTATTTCTCCAATGAACAGAGGCAGCTTGTAAATGCATAACAACCCAAGCCCTAGCTTACACTTACCCCTTAAAATAAACATTAAAGTACCAAAAATGATCAGATATATTTGAGTTGCATGGCTAGGTTTAAAAAGGCCCCTGTGGCCGTTAACCTAGTATACACCTATGAACTTGTATAGACAAGAACAAACAGTGAAAATGTTTTAGTCCCTTTAGTCAAGGTGGTTTAGGGTTACCTGATCTGATGGGGTACTTTAAAGCTATGCAGTTATGGCTTATAATCACGACTCAATCAGATCATTATAAATTAAACTGGAAAAAATATGATTGTGAAAACATGGAGAGTCAAATAGATAAGACAGACTATTACTATGGCTGAAAGTCCTTAAAGAGAATAGTAACAATCATACAGATTACATTCATAAAGTATTTTAAGAACTAACCCAACAAAGGAATGGAGAAAGGAGATTTTATCAACAGAAATGTCTGCAAGTAGGGGAATAGAAACAGGCAAGACGGATCTGAAATTCACTGGATGAAATTAAAGAAATAACTGTGGGATCAAATAACTTGAGATGGAAATTAAACAGAGCAGGATGAGGTTAAGCAGGAGTTTGGATTGCAGGTTAGAAATTACCTTCCCAATTAGGGACCGATTACAGAGTACAGGCATAACGAAAGAATAAGGGAGTGCTAAAACGATAAGCACAGGTAGAGTTTTTTGGTGATGTCAAAAGTAGAAAGATGTTATTAAAATGGATAATTAGTACGGCATATAAAATTATTACAAGAATCAGAGGAGGTTAGAAAAGAATGGCAAAAGAGAACAATGCAAAGACATCTGCAGAGCCCCCAAAGTGTGCAACAAAATCTAGATGTCTTAGGATTTTTGCATGGAAGCACTTGCATAAGTACTTTTATGCTCTAAGCAGACTTCAAATGATTTTTCCATACACAGACAGCAAATGCAGATGTGATAGGGAGATGGGGGGGGGGTGGACTGGGAACATGATTTCTGGAAATTTAAATGAGTTGGCAATTTTTAAAAATTCCCTAAAAAGTACTTTGACGGAAATGTTGGGGAACAAATGGTAGTAACTAAGAAAATTATGCTTTTGAGTTGGTATACATGATCTGAACTACACAGACATTGTAAGACCTTAGAAAGTTTATTGCTATTGACTTCCAAAAAAGTAACTGCTAGAAGATGGAAATTAAAATCTATAACAACAATAACAGTAATTCTGAATATTGCAAAGAAGAGAAAATGACTGCAGATGGGAAAAATGGAAGGAAAATGTAAAAATAAATGGAATTTGAAAGAACAATACATGTGAATAATTTTCAGGAGGAGTAAGGTTTAAAAGAACATAGGAGCTGAGTAATGGAAACCATTATTATAGTTTGTTTTCTGTAAATGTATGCAAACTCATTTTGTGGTTTAAACTGCAATAATTTAATAAAGTTGTTAAAAAATATATTTTTACCAGCTCCTAAAACATAACATTCACATAAATAGAATTAACCGTGACAACAAACCAAAATCTATAGTTGCACTTGTGGAAATGCAATTCATCCTACTCAGTTGTGTTTCTCAGATTCAATGCAACTGATTTACAGACATGCACAAGCAATGCAACTAATAATATTAAATATGATCATATATGGCTTATAGTTGCTTGACTGGGAAGCTCAGTGTCCACCATTCTGCACAAGTACATCATATCACTAGATGTATCACTAGATGTCATACTTAGACATCGCTTGCTCCCATTTATACACATACAAACACCTGTATATGCACTCTTACAAAAACACATACACATATTACGTAGTTCAGCAAGTGGAACAGGAAAACGTTGCTCCACCAAACCCTGGTCAAATTCAACCACTAAAATAATAAGTGCATACAGATAATATGTATATACACATGGCAGCTTTTGTGCACTGCTCCAAAAGAATCTTGTACTGTAGGATAACTATGATTTACTATACTACACAAGTCCTTGCACAGCAGCTCAGTAGGGTGCCCTAGGACCTGAACAGTAGAGCCCACACCTACATAGGGCTCCAACAACGCTTGCTGCTTTGTACAGCAGGACTACACTACTGAGCAATAAGGTCTCTGTAACTCAAACACTTGTGCAGTATGCAAAGCTACTTGTGCTGTTTTGCATACTATGCATGCTGCTTGCGAACACCACCACTGTAGGTCTTAACTTTTTTTTTTTGTTTGTTTCTGAGCCTCCTCTGTGTTTAGTTTCCTAAAGCTCAGTCTTGGGTTCTTTTACCAGTTTCTCTTTTTAACTTGCTCTCAGATCTTCTTCATTTAAATACATACTTTAGACAGATGATCTTGTTATCTTCAAGTTATGTGCTTACCATCTTACCTTTACAGATAAATTTCAAAATGAATTTTGCAAAAGCTATCATACTGACTGAAAAATAAACAGCTAGTACATATTAGAAACAATGTTAAAGCAGAGTTGTTTGGTACCTCTTCCAAATTGTGAGCTCCTACTTGTTGCCAATGTATACTCTAAAAATTTAGATAATATTCTGAAGATTTTATTAGAAAGAAGCTGATGTATTGTTCCTTCATCTACAGAGACCACAAAATTGCACAGAGCTAAAAGGATTTCAAATCAATTATCAGACCTTCTGTTGAACCTGTTACAATACCGATGCCCAGTCACTGCCCAGTCACTCTCCACATTTTACTGAGGCCCTAACATATTCTCTGATCCCTAATATGCTATGCCGGAGGAACACAGTTATTCCATAGCCATCTTAAAATCCTGAAAAATAGTGATTGTGCCTTTTTCTCTGGCTTGGAAAAAACAGAAACCTTACATCTAGACAACAGAAACTGCAGTCAGAGCAAAGAATTCAAGACTTTCATTTCTCACCAGAATGAGGCATGTGAAAACCTCTTCCTCACCCCTACTACCTCAAAGTTGTTTCTCAATTATGAAATGTTGCTTATAACTTTATGATGCTCTATTTCTATATGCAACAGTATCCACTGTAAATACTTAAAGCACTGATAGAGATTACCAAAAATACATGGCAAACAGAGTTCAAAGCTTACAGCTCAAATATACATCAGCTCATTAAAACATGCAGTCAAAACTCTAAAGTTTATTAGCAAATGAAGCAATAACTCATAAAAACATTTTTGCAGGTTGGTACGAGTCCCCCCATACCTTCCCTAGTTTATACTTTCAAGTTGCTGCACCTCGAAAAAAGATCAGTAACAGACAAGAAAAAACTCTCTCTCTCTCTGGGAGGCTGCGACTTCAGAGAACATAGGTAGGTACTAGGCTATCGGCCCAAGGGCCTACATAAGCATAGCCAGCAAGATACTATAGCTTACGCCATCCAAGAAAGTTATTTTCCTGTGCCACTGTCCAGCAGAGACACAGAAGTGATCCCTGGAGGTGTATTTCCTATTTCCCATCCACTCATCAAGATTTTTCTCGAAGAGTGCTAATGAAGAAATTTGCTTGACATAGATGGGTAGCTTGTTCCAGAGTATAGGAAGTCTCTGGGACAGGAATCTATCCCTCCAGCGTGTCCTGTTTATTGTGGTGACAAGGTTTAGGTCCCTAGAGCGTGTAGCTTGGAGGGATTGGGATTTCTTTAGGTGTAGCATGTCCAACAGCTCTGGGTTTGACATAGCTTTATATGTTAGGCAGAGATCACCTCGGAGTAGGCGATATGCTACGGAGTAAAGTTGGAGTTTTTTGAGGCGGTCAGTGTAGGGCATTTGAGACCAGTAATCCTGTTTGTGAGGTACTTCTGTGGCCTTTCCAGCTGCTGCAGATGTCTTGTGAGGTATAATCCAAAAGGGGCATTGTACTCTATAATGGGTCTAATGAGTGACGAGTAGAGGGGAACAATAACCTCTTTTTTCCTGGATGAGAACCCTTTTATGATGAGGTGTGCCACGTAGAAGGACTTCCAGACTACTGTGGCGATGTGACTATAAAAGGAGAGACTACTGTCCACATGGGTCCCAAGGTCTCTTATCACGCATTCGGTGTTAAGTAGATTGCTGCCTATGTGGTAGTTCATGGGTACAGAGTTTTTTACCAAAGGGGATGACACTGCACTTTTTGGCACTGAGCTTGAGGCCATGGCTCTGACACCAGGCATCTCTCTCAGTGAGGCCCTTCTGTAGGATGTCCACATCATTTGAGGACTTGACTATGGCTCCTAGTTTGCAGTCATCTGCGAACTTCGTCAGCCAGAGGCCTTCTGTGTTAGCCTGTACTTCAGAGAAGTAGATACCAAACAGAAAAGGTCCCAGGACGGAACCCTGTGGCACCCCACTTGTCACTGCCTTGAAGTTAGATTTGGATTCTGCAACTTTTACAGTGCGGGTTCTGTCAGTGAGCCAGTTGGCAACCCATCTTGTGACGTAGGGATTTATACCTAATTTAGTGAGTTTAGCTATAATTCCAGAATGAGGATGATGTTGAAAGCCTTGGCGAGGTCAAGATAGGCTGTGTGAACCACCTTACCCTCAACCATGGCTTTAGTGACTGCCTCAAAGAAGTCGATCAGTTTCAGGAGGCATGATCTGCCTTTCACAAACCCAAAATGGGAGGGATCCAGAGTTTGGAGGTTACCAATGTCTTTGTTTATGAGTTCCATGAGGATACGTTCCATGGCCTTGCAGACCAGGCTCGTCAGGCTAACAGGTTGATAGTTCCCGGGATCAGTGGTGGCTCCCCCTCTGTGGAGTGGGATAACTGTTGCTGTATGCCATTCAGTGAGCACAAAGCTTGATACGAGGCTATTATTGAGCATGGTGCTTAAGTGGGGAGCCAGTTTGTGAAAAACGCAGCCTGGGATGTTATCTGGTCCCATGGATGCTGTGTTTTTGGCTTTAGAGAGTGCAGCTTTTACCTGTGCAGTTGTGATTACAGGGACTCTGCATTCTTCCTGTATAGATATGGGCTCTTTAGGGGGTGAGAGTGGGGTAAAGTTAGCACTGAACCGATCTGCCAGGATGTTGGCAATATCAGTTGGTTCTGTCATTTTGGTGCATTTGTGCTGTAATTCAGAGGAGATCTGGGTGTTGCCATCTAGATTCTTGACATAGCTATAGAATGCTTTGTGGTTGTCCTTGGATTTAGTGGCGATTTTGTTTTCGTAGCTAGCTTTGGAGGATCTTATAAGGGATCTCAGCTTCTTACTGAGGCTGACCAGGGAGCTCCTCCACAAAGAGAAGTTTCTTACACTGTTTTATTTATTTATTGACATTTGATTACTGGGAAAGTCTGACTGGGTAGAAGCTCATTTTCAGAGGAGGCCAGGGAGAAAAAAATCCAAATCATTACAAAACACTTTAAAAACAATAATTTTACAATCTTCAAAAATAAAACAACATCTACAGCTTAAACAATTATAACAAATTAAATGCAATATAAAAATATTGTCATATACCTTGTATCGATTCTTAACCAATCATTTACTATTTAGAGAAACTAAAGGTAAGTAAGTCTAATACAAATAAGAATTGCAATATGAAGTGAGGGAAAAACAGGCTTATGGTATATTTAGAGAGACAGTCAGGGAACAGAATTAGATAGCAGTAAGAAAGTATATGATGGAGACTAAGGAGGTATAAGGAATGAAAGGTACTTGTTCACATTTACGGATACAGTTTATCCTGATTTTGAGGAAGAACATTGCCCGATTTTAGCTAAGAAGTCTTTTAGAGTGGTTTTGAAAGACAGGAAAAAGGGAGGGTATAGAACTGATTGATACAAGTAAGGAATTCCAGGCCTTAGCAACACTGTACAAGTACAGACAATGTCCAGCAGATTTGCTAGGTTTGTAGACAGGAATTATTGGTCACTGGATCTCTGTGACCGAGTGGGAACAAAACTGTGTAGAAAGTTGGTTCTTTTGGATCAATCTTTTACCTCTTTTAACAAACATCAAACAACTAAGTAAATGCTCCTTACATTCTCACTCATTTAAACTTGACTTTATTACCAACCCTTGAACAAAGTTACAAATGAATAGCACTCAACCACTACCGCTGTACTACTACTCACACCACCACTCATGTCTCACCCTCACTCAGCTCCCCTCCCACCAACTCAAGAACTATCCCTATGCACCCCCCACATATTCTACCAACTATATTACTGAAACATAAAGCATCCCTAAAACTTAACATAGTAACCCTCCCACCATACCTATTACCCACAGAGCACAATCATAAAGTTTCCGTAATAGTTTCATAGTTTCATAGTATAGTACTGGGCTATCTGCCCTGGGGCATTTGTAAGCCTAGCCATAGTGATGTGGCTTTTGCCACCCCATGAGATGGTACAAAAAATGTACAGAATAAATTTAGAATACTGTGCCTCTGTCTAGTAGTGACACAATGAAGGTCCCCTTATATAATAGAATTAGTTTACTGTGCCCCTGTCTAGCAGTGACACAGATGTGACCCCCGGGGTAAACTTACGATCTCCCATCCACTCATCAAGATTTCTCTTGAAGAGAGTCAGTGAGGGGCTCTGCCTAATTAACTGGGATCTTGTTCCAAAGCATGGGAAGCCTCTGGGTTATGAATCTATCCCTCCAGCATGTCCTATTCATACTTGTGTCGAGGTTTAAGTCTTTAGCTCTCGTGGTCCTGATGGACATGGATTTTTTGAGGTGGAGCATGTCCATCAGATCCTGATTGGACATGGCCTTGTACGTCAGGCAGAGATCACCTCTGAGCAGGCGGTATGCTACTGAATAGAGCTGAAGTTTCTTTAGTCTGGCAGAATAAGACATATGTTGGAGACCCTTGATCCTCTTGGTGAGGTACTTTTGTGGTCTCTCCAGCTGTTGCAAATGCCGGGTGAGGTACATACCAAATGGGGCATTGTACTCAATCATGGGTCTGATGAGGGAGGAATATAGGGGTACAATGACATCCTTGGATCTGGATGTGAATCCCTTCATGATGAGGTGTGCAAGGTAGAATGTTTTTCTAACCACTTTGGCAACGTGGGTATCAAATGAGAGGTCGCTGTTGACTTGGGTCCCTAGGTCTCTGATTACTTTTTCCGTACTCAGTGGGTTGCTGTCTGTGATAATTTGTGGGTACTTTGTTTTTCCCAAAGGGGATGACTATACATTTTTTGGCATTTAGTTTAAGGCCGTGACTCCGGCACCAGTTGTCCATTTCTGTGAGGCCTTTTTGTAGGATGTGTGTGTCTGCTGGTGTATCGACTATGGCACCTAGTTTACAGTAATCTGCGAACTTTGTCAGCCACAGCCCTCCCACGTTTGCTTTAACATCTGAGAAATAAATGCCGAACAAGAGGGGTCCCAGGACAGATCCCTGTGGGACACCACTTGTGACTGGCTTTGAGTCTGACATTGCTCCAGCAATTTTAACTTTATGGGTTCTGTCCTTTAGCCAGTTTGCAACCCATCTAGTGACATAAGGGTTTACTTTTAAGCTGTTGAGCTTATCTATGATGCCTGAGTGGGGTATTGTGTCGAAGGCCTTAGCCAAGTCCAGGTATGCTGTATGGACTGCTTTGCCCTCGTCAATGGCTCTAGTGACTGTTTCGAAAAAGTCAACCAGGTTTAAAAGGCAGGATCTGCCCTTTACAAAGCCGAACTGGGTGGGGTCAAGTGTCTGTAGGTCCCCTATGTCTCTGTTTATGAGTTCCATAACGATTCTTTCCATAACTTTGCAGACCAGGCTGGTTAAGCTTATGGGGCAGTAGTTTCCAGGGTCTGTAGAGGCACCCCCCTTGTGGAGTGGGACCACTGTTGCTGCACGCCAGTGTTCAGGTACATATCCCGAAGTAAGGCTAAGGTTAAATAGCATTTTTATGTGTGGGTTTAGCTCCTCTTGGAGTTCACGTAACACGCAACCCGGGATACCGTCAGGTCCCATTGATGCTGTGTTTTTGCTTTGTTTAGGCGGTTCTCACTTGGACATCTGAGATGACAGGGAGATTACATTCAGCTGGGATAAGTATTTCTTCTTTTGAGGGTGAAGGAGGAGAAATTTGCACTGAACCTGTCAGCCAGAATGTTGGCAATATCTGTGGGTTCAGTGTATTTTTATTGTTGTGAACCAACTCTGAGCATATCTGAGGGTTTCCTTAGGTTTCTAACATAGCTGAAGAAGGCTTTGTGGTTATCTTTAGTGCCCTTAGCGATTTTTCTCTCAAAGTTGGCCTTGGATGTTTTTACGAGAGAACGTAGTTTTCTGCTAATGTTGATCAGAGATGTCTTCCCTTCATGGGATTTTGCTCTGGCGTGCAGTAGCTTCCTTCTTTTGTTATACAATTTGTTTATGGCTGAGGTCCACCAGACAGGATGCTTACCTTTGGTGGAGAGGGACTTGGATTTGTTTGGGATTGCATGATCCATGCATTCTTGGAGATGTCCATAGAAAGCATTTGTGAAGGATTCGGCATTGTGGGATGTGGTATCCACTGGCACAGTGGGCTTAAAGGATACCATCTCCGTCTTAAGAAGAGTGAAGTCTGCTTTTGAGAAGTTTTTCACTGTGGTCTTTTGTGCTGGGGGTGGAGGTGGGATATGTATATCCAGGGTGATTAGTTTGTGGTCAGATCTCACTAGTGAGGAGTATACTTCCGGTGTAGAGCATTTTGCCCCCGTGTTTGTGATGATCAGGTCTAGTATATCATCTCCCCTAGTGGGAGAGGTGACTAATTGTTCCAGTGCATTTGAATTTATGAATTCCAGGAACCTTTGGGCTAGGGTATTAGGGCTAGAATAATGTACCCAATCTATGTTTGGGTAGTTGAAGTCTCCCAGTATGATGATATTTTGTGATACATTCATATCTTCCAATGTCTTCAGGAAGGCTGAGTGGGGTTCTTGAGATTGGGAGGGTGGTCTGTAACATGCTACCAGTTGTATAGCAGTTTTGCCTATGGTTAGTTGCACCTGTATGGTCTCTGATGCTTCATGTGTTGCTACTAACCTGGAGGTGTGGGTGTCCTTGATGAATATGGACACTCCCCCTCCCTTTGTGGTTCGCCTGGGTTTTGGGGCCGAAAAGCATGATCTGAGGTATAGCCTGGTAGTGCTGGGGTGCTCTCAGGAGCCTTGAACCAGGTTTCAGTTACTGCACAGACGTCGATGTTCTCCATGCTGAGGAGTGTATCAAGTGCCTGCATCTTGATATTTAGACTTCTGGCATTGAGCAGCATTACCCTTAGTTTTTCCATTATTGTTTTCTAAGGAGGTGGGTTTGTCTTTTGAGCCTTGCCTAAAAAGGCACTATGGGGTGGCAAGAGCCTTAGCCAATATCCGAAGCCCAGTGGTGACAGGTGTAAGCCATCCCTTAAGCAGCGTGGCTTGTCCAACATGTCATCCCAGGCAGACAGACATTGGATCCCCTTAGAATGACACCAGTACTTGAGCCAATTGTTAAAGCTGATCATCTTGTCTTTGTATTGTGGTATCATTCTTGGTGAGGGCAAGATGCTGCTCAGGGTCAGGGTCATACCAGCCTGGGCTACATAATCGGAGAGCTCCTCTATGTCTCTTTTCATGTAGTCCAGGGAGGTGCACTCAGGTCATTCACACCAGCATGGACAATGACGGAGTCATATTTGTACTTGCTTTGGAGTGACTTGAGTGCGTGTGTTATGTGGCGGATCCTAGCTCCCGATAGACAGCTCACAGTCACCTTCTCCTTGTTCAGCCTGGTCAGTGGGACATCAGTGTGTCTGACTATAGAGTCACCTATTACTAGTGTATCAGGCAAGGTGTTTGGCCTTAAGGGCTGTGATTGGTTGACACACTGATTTATTGAAGTATGTGTTGCATGTGTTTTGTTTTGAGGTGGTGGATTTTTGGATGTCTGCTTTGGGAGCCTCTGTTGTTTTGGTAAGTTTTTATTAGAGCCTCTGAGTATGTCTTTGTGTTTTTATGTGTTTGGTTTGCAGTTGTGGTAGGTCTATGTGGGTCTGGGATTGTTGTGTGTGTGGTTGCCATCTCCTCCTGTCTGGTCATGCCAGCCCTGAGTTGAGAGAGTTCAGCCTCCAGTTTGGCTATATAGTTGCATCTCTCACATGTATTTGTGTTTGTTGGGAGGAGGAGAGGGTTGTCTGTGTACATGAGACAATTGTAGCATTGTCTCAAGATACCCAGATTGACCAGCTGAACTGGAGACGACGCCAGTAATCTACCACTCGACATGCTAGAACAGTATAAGGAAGTGCTGTACCTTTAAGAGAAGTGGATATTCACAGGGGTGGTAAGTAGATGTAGTGCTTTACTTAGTACGAGAGTGCTTACTTAGTAGAGAAGTATTGAGAACAAGTGCTAGGCTTATAATACAGTAAGTAGTCTGGTTATACTAAGAGTAGAGCTTCCTTAAGTGAAAATTTGAAGAGCAGACTTGTTGGAGCCAGAAAAAGTTTAACCTTGTTTAACTGGCGCTGCGCTATGCACAAAGCCATGCAAACGTGGATTTTAAACAGTGAACTACAAAAGAGCTAGAAATGGTCCAAAACAACCAATTACTACAGCTTCTTGTGCTGAGGTCACTTCCTACGGGGACAGGTAGGCTGCTCAAGGCTCCCCACTCCCACTGGTGAGCAAAGAAACTTCCCTCTATCCAAGTAAGGTAATGGACAACACAGGAACTACACCACAGCCCAGAATACAGCAATGCCTGTAAACTGGTCTAAACTAGTCGAGAGGCAGGAAAACAAGGATTATTTTTTGTTTTTGGTAGAAACACACAGAAAATGCAGAGACAGTGATAAATTAGTTACACAGGCTAGCACACTTTAGTGGGCAGCCTCCACAGTTAAATTAAGCAAACAAACAAACTTTCGATCAAATTGACTCTGACAAAATGTAACTTTAAGTGCAGATTTTAAAATAATGCAGCAAACAGTTAAAAAACAGTTCAAGCTAGTTCAGGGTAAGCTACAGAAGCTATTCCAAGTGAAAAAAAGCAAAGATACTTAAATCCAGAAAGTAGTTGCTTTTCTGAGTTCCCTGCTGCTAGGACCACTCTGCAGAACCACGAGGAGCTTGTCTGAGCAGTATAGCCAGAAAAAAATACCCAGAGGTGGATTTTAAACAGTGAACTACAAAAGAGCTAGAAATTATCCAAAACAACCAATTATTACAGCTTCTTGTACTGAGGTCACTTCCTACAGAGACAGGTAGGCTGCTCAAGGCTCCCCACTCCCACTGGTGAGCAAAGAAACTTCCCTCTATCCAAGTAAGGTAATGGACAACACAGGAACTACACCACAGCCCAGAATACAGCAATGCCTGTAAACTGGTCTAAACTAGTCAAATAAACAAACACATTCAAAAACTGAGAAAACTAGCAACCTCATGCATATCAAAACTAGCCCTAAATTGAGACATCCACCCCAACCCTTGCCCTACCATCTCCAACCCCAATCCTCATAATCAGACTACAAACCACAACTTCTCCCATATCACAGCCAATAGAAAGCCAAGTGACTTCCTTCTACTAAGCCTAAATATTAGAAGTATATCCAACAAAGTCCATGAACTCCATGCCACCATAGACTTGTACTCCCCAGATATAGTCATCCTGACAGAAACCTGGCTAAAACCTGACATTACCAGTGAACAAATGCTCCCTACCGGTTACGGCATACTAAGAGTAGGCCGGCTAAACAAGAAAGGAGGCGGTGTAGCTATAATATTTAAACAGCATCTAAACATCCAGATCTTAAAATCACCAGCTCCACAAATAGGCAATGATGAAATAATATATACCAACCTGAAAATAAACCAAAACAAAACCATCAACATAACTGGATGCTACCTCCCACCTGGCCAAAACATCCCTCCACTAGAAAACCTCCTCAGCTGGTCTACCCACCATCTCCCCCAAGAAACTATAATTTTAGGTGATTTCAATATTGACTGGCAATCCTGTTCTGGCAACCATCCAACCCATCATGTAAACCTTCATGGCTTCACCAAACTAGTCTAGTCACCAACCAAGATAAATAAAAACTCCAGCAAGCATACTACCCTGGACTTGATACTAGTCAGTAAGAGCCCCCAGTCATATATAACAGGCTGCTTATCAGATAGCCTCAGTGATCACTCTCCAACATTCCTACTCAAAAACAAAACTATACCAAGCTAAACCTGTCATCTACCGTCAAATACGTAAAAAACTAAACTCTAACTCACGCACATTCATCTCATCCCTCAAAGAATGTAACTGGCATCCTCTAAAGTACCTCAGTCTTGATGACGCAGTTACATTTTTTAATATTACCTTCCTGAGCATCCTTAATTACCATGCCCCCATAAGACTTTCCAGAACCAAAGCACAACCCTCCCCATGGCTACAGAAAACCACTAAGTCAGAAATGAAAAACAGGGATAAAGCCTGACAGCACTGGCGCTAAACCAAAACCCCCTCAACTAGAAAGAAATTCCTAGAACTATGCAATAGAGTCAAAAAGCTAATAAAACAGGACAAATTCCAATACTACCAGTCTGCCCTAGACCCCTCCCAACACAGCCCCAAACAATTCTGGTCCTCCATAAACTCCATCCTCCACCCAGGTAAAATCAGTACCTCTCCTCCTAACATCCCTCACTCCTCCAAAAATATTGCTACCTCATTCAACACACATTTCACACAAACCACACTATCACTAGCTAAACAACACAACCCCCCTCTCCCCTCCAACCCACACCTTCAACTAGTAATCTCCCCACTGCCTTCTCTTTTTCTCCTGTACCTACCTCCAACATAAAAAAACTCTTAACTAAACCTAAGCCTATGAAATTAGCAGCAGAAAACCTCCCAAGTGAATACCTGCAAATTGCAGCTGATGCTCTGGCCTACCCGGTATCCATCTTGATTAACCGATCACTGTCAAAAAGTTACGTTCCCACACTGTGGAAAGTATCACATTTAATCCCCCTCCACATAGGTGGCCCCACCACAGAACTAACCAATTACCACCCCATAGCTATTCTATCTCCACTCTCCAAAATACTAGAGAGATGCATACACTCTCAGGTCTCAGGATTACCTCCTTACTAACAACCTCCTTTCCAATACTCAGCATGGTTTCTGACCAAACCATAGCACCACCACTGCCTCACTCTTCTTTACTAACACTACCCTTCAGCATAAAAACAGTGGCTATCTCTGCTCCGCTACTTTCCTAGACCTATCTAAAGCATTTGACATGGTCCCACACAAACAACTCATCTAACCTATCCTTCTCTCAATCAGTCACCAACTGGTTTCAGAGTTACCTCTCTAACCGCCAACAATCCGTTGTATGGCAGAATGACATATCTCCTCAACTACCTGTCTCCATAGGGGTTCCTCAATGATCCATCCTTGGACCCCTACTCTTTTCTGTTTTCACCAATGATCTAGCCCCTGCCACCAAACATGGCACACTCATACAATAAAATGCAGTTATAGACGCTGTTCTCCAGTAACAATAAAGGTTTTCCTCTTAATAAAACGTGGAAACTCAGGTTTCAAATTCAAGGTCCAAGTCCAACAGACCACTAGGTAAAACATTTCAAGACCTTATGGAGACTTCATCAGAATCATACAAATCTTCATTTTAAATACATCTAAGTAAAACACACTTAATTAATCTTGACTACTAATAGGCTGGCCATTAATTGACCCTAATTAACATTGAGGTAATGCTGAACCAAACCTTTGGTAATTTACACTTGAATGTTAATACAAAGTTGTAGAGGTTCATAAGAATTCATGATCTTAACATTTCATAATTTTGTTTCCAACTTATATAAATGTTGTAAAAATTAAATATAAGTAAAATCATCAAAGAAATTGTGACAGGAAATACTAATTTCTTATTAATACATTAGTTTGGTGTATAAATACCAATAAATATATAAAAATATAAAAAAAATATATATAAAATGTATGTAAAATATATATATAGTATAAAAATATTGTATGTTAAAACCACATTTATTCTTGTACCTTAAATAGTGTTAACAACTATATTTTTAATAAAAATAAAATATATTATATGTACATGCTCCATAAGGACTGAATCTGAATATTTTATTTATTTATTTATTTATTTACATAAGTTACAACAGTTAACCATCTATCAATGTCTCTTTGGGTCATCAGCGAGAATCTTAAGGGCTGGGTTGATGGATATGTGGGTCATTCAATCCATAATTTCCATAAGGACTGAATCTGAATATTTTATTTATTTATTTATTTATTTCAGTTAACCATCTATCAATGTCTCTTTGGGTCATCAGCGAGAATCTTAAGGGCTGGGTTGATGGATATGGTTAACTGTTGTAACTTATGCAAATAAATAAAATATTCAGATTCAGTCCTTATGGAGCATGTACATATAATATATTTTATTTTTATTAAGGGTGTAGCTTAAAATATAGTTGTTAACACTATTTAAGGTACAAGAATAAATGTGGTTTTAACATACAATATTTTTATACTATACATATATTTTACATACATTTTATATATTTTTTTATATATTTATTGGTATTTATACACCAAACTAATGTATTAATAAGAAATTAGTATTTCCTGTCACAATTTCTTTGATGATTTTACTTATATTTAATTTTTACAACATTTATATAAGTTGGAAACAAAATTATGAAATGTTAAGATCATGAATTCTTATGAACCTCTACAACTTTGTATTAACATTCAAGTGTAAATTACCAAAGGTTTGGCTCCTCAATGTTAATTATATTAGAAGTCAACATTAATTAAGTGTGTTTTACTTAGCTGTATTTAAACTGAAGATTTGTATGTGTAACAGATTCTGATGAAGTCTCCATATGGGAGATGTTTTTGTCAAATAAATTGGTGTCTTGAAACGTTTTACCTAATGGTCTGTTGGACTTGGACCTTGAATTTATTGAAACCTGAGTTTCCACATTTTATTAAGAGGAAAACCTTTATTGTTACTGGAGAACAGCGCCTATAACTGCATTTTTTCTGTTTGGAAGTTGTGTGCTTTTCGGACACTCATACAATACGGAGATGACTCAACCATCATCTGCTCAGCCTAGTCCCTACCCAAACTGCAAATGTTACACAGGAAGCCTTTTCCTCTGTTGAAACTTGGTTATCCGATGCCCAATTAATACTCAACCCAAACAAAACTAAACTACTCATCTTCCAACCCACCAAACATACTCAGAACTCTCACTTTAACATCACAGCAAAAGACAACACCACTATATACCCTACTGAACACACCAAATTGCTAGGAGTGGAAATAGACAAACTAAAATTTGACATTCACATATCCATGACCATAAAAAAAGTCCACAAAAAACTAGGAGCGTTATATAGAAATAAGAAACTTCTCACCAAAGATTTCAATACCAAACTCCCTCCTTATCTCCACCCCACTTTATGCCTCTCCAGTATATACCAACCTAAGGCAATGCGATCTAAACAAGCTAGAGACCTGCTACAACAAAATCGCCAAATTCGCCACAGGAGCATCCTACCGTAGTCACCACTGTCTCTCACTTGCTGAACTGGGCTGGCTTGAACTCCCTCATCTCCTTCAATGGTATCAACTCTCACTCACCCACAAACTAGTAAACCATCCACTAAATGTCCCATCCCTCCAGAATCTACTCCAACCCTATCACACCACCAGACCACTAAGATCCAGCAACAACAATCACTTGCAGATCATTAAAGCCAATAACTCTGCTGGTGAAGCACTATTCTCTTGCGCCATGGCCAAATTATGGAACTCCCTCCCACCCACAATTACTCCATACCACCATGCACCCACTTCAAAACTTTACTAAAAACATACCTAAAAACATGCTGGCTATGCCCTTGCAACTCCCACTCTAATATCACCTACCCCATCCAACCACTACCTTTCTTTCCACCCCACTAACTACCTTGATTATAGCAAGCTCAGATGCTCATAAGCCTAATACTTATACAACAGAAACTTCTTACTGTAACATTTGTTAATGTCTGTTATCTACTTCACAGATAAAAATTCTAGTTGTCTACTGATATACTATGTTATTCATCTGTAAATATGTTTGTAATTAATTGCTATGTTAATCAAATTGTTAACCGCTATGTAATCCAATGTAACTACTGTCTGTTTATTTTAACTGTGGAGCTTTTCTCCCCTGGCATCCGCTGAAAATGGACCTACATCCAGTCAGACACTCCCAGTCAACAAATGTAAATAAATAAAGTAAAATAATAAATAAAGATTTGCTGCCAGGCATTCACTTAAAACACTTTTCTGTCTCACTTTGGAAACTCTTAGCAACAGTTAAAACTTAAACAACATTTAAGACTCAAAAAGTTAAGCCAGTCCAGTAGTCAGTCCCCAGCTGAGAGGTACATTCCACTTTTCAAATTATGTTCTGCAAACCTGAACCTTACCCAGTCTCTACTAACACAATGGTTTAGATTGCTGCCGTAGCAAAGTCACAAACAATTTCCTGTTTTTTATTTTGTCTCATCTCCTTCAAAGTCCCCTCCAACTGTATGCTATCACTTTTTTTTTTTTTAACTGAACCTACAGCTGGGGAGGCACAGTGGTTAGCACAGATGTCTCACATATAGATTATCCTCCCTAGGCCTGAAAGTATTTTTGTCAGGTCCTCCTGTCTCCACCATAGCTCTCACCCTTCCATCTCCAAAATGAGGAACACTCGCCTTCATAATGTGGAACAAATGGACAAAATGTGGAAAACATACTAATGGCTTACTAACAACTTCAATGAAGAAGGTCACAGGATGGTTAAAATATGCTGGTTTTACTTATAAAGAAGATCCTTTAATTAATTAATATGATTAATTTCTATTTAGCATGGATTTCACTTAAAAAATTCCTAACATTCAGTGTGTGATAGACTTTTTCAATGTGGAACTCTGAGGAACTTCGAGGAACATGAACTTTTCAAGACCCCAAATGAGATATGTCCCTCGTAATGAGGTACACTTGAGAGGTATGGACTCTCCACCCATATTTCAAAGACATGCTAATAAGTGAACTGACAATTCTTTAAATTGTCCACAGCTGTCTGCGAGTATGGACAAGTCAACAGATAAACTGGTAGCCCTCTAAACTGCTCACAGATACATTTGTGTGTGTGCTCTGTGACACATTAGCATCCTGTCCAAAAGTAGTTCTCTTCCTCATGCCCACTGCTTGAAAGTCTATTAGACAATCTGGCTCTCCTCAAGAACCAAAAATGGATAAAAAGTGCATCAGAAAATGAATGCACTCCCATGTGAACCAAAAACAGATAAAGTTACTATTAAAAAATGAATGCATCTGCAAAATGGGTATCACTTAATGGATAACATACATGCCTCACACACACCCTATTTATCCCATTAACTAATCATACTTTGCATGCCATCTTTTGTGAATTTCCTCATAGATTCTCTCACTCTATGCTAACACTGTGTCAACAAAAATATGTATGTGCCATTGTGTGAAAAGTTCAAGTAACTACTAAAAAACACAATGTAGCAAAACTCCTCATTGTTAAGCTGAACATAATTCATGGCTGCTAAATACATTTCAGTAAAACCCTGACAACTGAATGGTGAGCACTGTCATTTTTTTTCTGTGAAGGGTAAGCTGCCCAGACCACCATTGGGGGTGGGTCCTTGCACCCCTATATTAATACAGAACTCAGATGGTGGCACAATCTCAGGTAAGTTAAAAAAAAAAAAAGACAGACTGTCTTATTGACTAAAAGGGTTCAACTGTTCACATTTCTCTGAAAAGCTGTTTGTGCACATAATCATGCAACCCCTACACATTAGCACAGCTTTCCTTATACGCAGTAGCCTACCACCTGCTCTGAGGTGGCCTATGTCTCTCTTCCAAGCACTGAAAAATAAAATCTTTTGACTTCCTACTTCTTTGCAAAAAACAGTGTGGCTCTATGTACACCACCAAATAAACAATACTTATTGGAGGAATAAGTTCCTAACTGAATGTATTCCCAGTCTATGGACTACAGTACCACTATAGGTCAAACAAAGTACTACTTTAACCACCTTTAAGGCTAGACTTGATGATTAGCTAGGTCAGCATAAATTTACACCAAGGTTGTTATGTATGGCCCTGCTCATTTTGTGACATGACCACTATCAAGTGCTTAAAAACGGTAGCAAGAAATGTTGTGTGTCTACTGAAAGGTCTACATAGGTAGCAATCCTATAGTCCCCATTACTGCCTGCCTAACACTGTTCCTATAGTCCCAAGTTATTTAACTTATTTATTCAACAAATTTTACACAACCATACAACGATAATATGCCTTCATGTAATTTCCCTCTCCAAGCTCTTGCATTAATTGGGTACAGATAATGTCCCGGGTTTTGGCGATCTTCTCTCTCCATAGCTGGCCCTGAACACCTGCAGAAGTAAATAATAATGACACAACAATGTTGGCAACCTAAAATATGTGTGCGAGTATTGTAATTACTTAATGCAGAAGTGACGTTAAATAATTAAATAACTCTTCATCTTTTCTCACTGTGATGGGTGGAACATCAGACTACCTTCTAAACAGTTAAGCTGATCCTGGGGTAGAAAGATCAGGTTCTATTCTGGTCTCCTCTACATCATCAGTAATTAATTTGTGAAGGAAGAAGGTGACCCGTATCTTGACGTTTTCTAAGATGTACCAAATGCCAGAAAAATAAATGCAAAAGTACTGATGATTACAAACGATTAACCTGCAATACATGAAATTACATGTTTCTGCAGTTAAGAACAGTCATGACACTGGCCATAAGTAGCAATCGCCATAAGAGAATGGGTATGAGAAGATACTGGGTTTTCTGAACAGCGCTTAAAGAACAACCCCTAAAAAAGAAGCCATCGAGCGTTCGAGTCATTTAAAGCTGATGGACACTAACACAATTAACGCCACTTCACCTTTACAGTAGGTTTCTTGACAGTGAACTCCATTAAATCACGATTCGCTTCCATGAAAACCAGCCGTTCTGCAGCACTGTACTTGTACAGTGAGCACACAGACTTCCATACGAAGAAAACGAACTACAAATTATTTACAGTGCTATGTTCTATAACACTTCCCTATATGTAAAGTCCAAACTGTCGTGATGTGAAACAGCGGATCTCTTTCTCGTAAGGAAAGCGTCATCAATTTCAGGAATTGTGGGAGCTGTAGTCCACATGCCAGTCTTGTCTGAAAGTTTTGTGTCGCAGTGTGTTGGTAACCTACTGGCTGTTTCAACAGAAAAAAAAACAATACACAAATATACGCTGTTTTATCGTTTCATAAAATTAACGTGCATGTGAATCGAATAAAAATGAACTCAGTAGAAAAGCAAACATTCCATGTCTAAGCATATTCAGAGGGAAGATAAAATTCAATCAGATTCAGTTGTATGTTCAGCTTTCTGAATGAATAATAATCATATTCCCAAGTTGTTAAATGTGGTCCATTCCTGGTCGTTATGGACGTTGCGTAGTTCATACGGTTACCCCACCTGTCCCACTATGCGAAGGATAGTCCTTATTTGGGAAGTTGTGTCCTGCAAAAGAATTGTAAAAATGGCAAATGTCCTAAGATTTTAGGGCAAAATTATTTCCTATATTTTATGTAATAGTTGCATAAAACAGCTATTCTATATCGAAAACACCTAAATGTTATAAGAAACAGAATAAGCAACTAACTTGTTACAAAAATAAGCTTTTATGTAGACAAAAAGGTGAAATTCTGTCATTTGTACTGGCCGTGGGTATGTTTTGGCCTGCAAAATCCGACGTTTGTACCAAAAATGTTCCACTTTGGGATTTGAAAAGGTGGCAACCCTAGTAGTTCATGGAAGCAAAAGACTTAAAGTGGTGGTTTGGAGACGTTGAGACTGGTGAGATAATAATGTTGAGATTTAAACAGCTTGTAAGGTAGTCTTTATATTGGCCAAAAAAGATTCCAGTATTCCAATCTTAGTGCGAAGCCACGACAGTAGAAACATTAAGAAATTGTGTGTTGGTCTACTAATAAAAAGCACAACGGCCAATACTTAGCAGAATAATTCCTTAACATAGTCTTTTCTCCCCTTAAAGGGCTTTTGTAAATACGAACTTTCGAGTAACTGCAAACCTATGTGGGTGAAATAAAAGGCATTAAATTACGTCTACGTCTTTGCGTTGTTTCCAAGTGAACAAATAATTTACATATGTACAAAAATGATTTGCAAGGACTACAAAATTAATCATAAACTATAAGAACTACCAAACAATCCACCTATACAATTTGTAAGTGAAGCATAAGCCGCGCCCAACCTAAACGTAACCAACAAGTGAAGGCTAGATTGGTCGTGCGTTTAGTGTGTCCCACCTCATACATATTTTAATCAATAGTTTGGAAAAATCAGATCGATTTTGCACTTAGTCTTTCATTTCACGCTGTTCTGTAACCACGTGTGCTTACACATGCTCGCTCTTCGTTTGGTTTTACGGTATTTTGTAGAGGTATTATTATCGTAGTCAGGTTTCTGTGCTTACTGGTAAGTTGTTAGCACAATGGTATTCAGAAATTTTTTTAATAAAGT
This sequence comes from Protopterus annectens, assembly GCF_019279795.1. Taxonomy (NCBI): domain Eukaryota; kingdom Metazoa; phylum Chordata; order Ceratodontiformes; family Protopteridae; genus Protopterus; species Protopterus annectens. The sequence continues at coordinate 279,373,436 of NC_056736.1, read as the reverse complement.
AGTTTTTTTGTGCTTCGGTGAGTTGCTAATATCTTTTATATGTAGCAGGAAGTGTAATTAGCATGCTTTGCTGCACTTTCGCGGGCTGTAAGTTTTATTCAGAAAGTATAGGAGAGATAAACGTTGTGGCTGTTTTGCGCGTACTGGTGGTGCATGTTTCATTCCGAGTAGGTTTTTTCTTAACAAGGAGGACATTTCTCAACCATAGCATCGACCTTACAAAAAAAGAGGATTTCAGAGCAAAATCCTACTTTTAAGTGTAATCTCTTCCCATATATTGCATGAAATTTAATAGTTAAGTTCCATTGTTTAATGTGTTATGTCTTGACCACTGTTAGAAAGGTCTTTCTTTATGAAGAAAATCCATGACAAGCTTTTTAGAAAGGAATTATCATAACGCTGTGCATATTCTTCTGAACGTAATTGACAGTTTGGCTACCTGATTAGCTAAAATATGTATACTAAAGAGCATGTAACTTTTGCTGCCAGTAACGTGCATACCTCTTAACCGTTCCTCGTTACGTTCCTCCTCCTGAGTCTTAAAGCCTTGTTCCACATTTAAAGGGTCTGTCGCACATTTATTAATTTTAACTAATCTATGATGAACTATATTCATGTTACTTCATTAATAGAATCCTTAAAATAACTCCTCTGAGTAATTTACTGAGCTTCCTGGTTAAAGTTGCTTGTAAGCTGTTAGTACGTGTTACACATTTTGGAAATAGGCGAGTACTATGCCAGTACGAATCTAGGGTACTATTCAAATACATTTTTTGGTACTTGCGTATTATCGCAACCGGATTTTGCGATAATACCGCTTTCTTTGCCGTGGGTAATTTAAACCAGAAATGTATGCAGAATCACACAGACAATGTTATCTTTAAACAAAAAACTTTGTTTCGGGAGGAATAGCAGTGTAATATTTGAAAAATTAAGATTTGTTTGAAGCCGGTCCCAAAATCATGTCACTCATACTACACTTTCAAGTCCTGTTATGTGTTAGGCACGTACCAAACAGTAAACCAGCGACTGAACAATCCACAAGTATGCTGCCATAAAACATCCACTAAACAGTCCAACAACAGTAAGTAGTATCCACAAGGATAACACCATCTGAATCCAAAAAAAATAAACCATTATTGTCAACCACTCCAAAAAAAATTATCTGACTGCCACTTAACAGAACAGCATCATTGTACAAGTACTTTATAAAGTGTGCGCATACTTATTCTCCTTAACTTCAGTTCTATTCAACAGTTTGCAACAATAAATCCAACAATTTACCAAAAATGATTTGCAGGTCTCTGTGCCTTATTCTCTGAAGAAAGTATTGTACACTTACAAAGTAATCCCTGTTGCAGAACAGCAGAAGTTCAACCAAACATTTCCCAGGTGTCCATCTTTCATTTTCTGCAGCACAACAGCAGTGTGACCAACTTTACAGTGGTTTACTATTAAAATGTCGAATGGCACTACGTCGACTGTACTATAGTCGAACACGGAAGTTCGAAAATAGTAATGTCGACGTCAAAAAAAACAATCTAGGAATGGTTTTAACATGGGTCGAGGTAGGTGTTCAGTATTGTTCAGAACTACAAACCTCGACCCATGTTAAAACACAGCCCTAGATTGTTTTTTGACGTCGACATTACTATTTTCGAACTTCCATGTTCAACTATAGTACAGTCAGTGTAGTGCCGTTCGACATTTCAATAGTAAACCTTTACAGTACGTAGTTTCACTTCTCCTTCTCCACGTTGATTTACTTTACCAAATGTAAGGACAAACTTAAGTCATACCCATTGAAAACAATTCCACCTTAACACAACTCCCACTATCCGTTTTTAGGCAAACGGACGTATTACAGCAACTGCAAAAATCTAGTTGCGATAATACGCAAGTACTCATTTTTTTTAAACAAGAGCGATAAAAAGAATTGATATCAATGTAATTCACATTTTCTTCAGTAGTCACCAGTTCTAGGAGGTATTAAGAGGGACAGAACTAAGTATTTACTGAAATTCAGGAATGTCCCTGGTCCCTGAAAATCCGAGACATATTTTTTGAGGTATGGCAACTATTTTGCTGTTCATGTAATGTGTGTGTGTGTGTGTGTGTGTGTACTCTTCAGAATCACATGTGATGAGGGAGGTTGAGAACATTGAATGGGGTAAGTCAAGTCCGAAATGGGGACATTCCTCCAAAAAAAAAAAAAAGTACGGACATTCTTTGCAGGGGGTGAACAAAGTCAGAAAATAGGAACATTCCATCAAAGCAGGGATAGTTGAGATGTATGCCTAAATTATAGGATGGCATTTGAGTACGTAGTCGGGACTGTTGTAGTAAATTTAAAATGGTCTGCAAGGTCAGCTAGCCTAAAACTTGCCTATGAACCTACATGTAGGATGATAGTGCTTTTTATCTGTAACTGTCTTGGTTCTGTTGTAAAGTTTTTCTTTTTTGTGTGTGTGTGTGAGAGAGATGGAGGTCTTCTTTCTTGAGTATCTTTGAAAGTAGATTTTTTTTCTTCTAAATGCCAATTACAACATGTTACTGTGTCATGTTATTGCATATGGTTTGCCTGTTTATGTAACGTTAAGCACTGTTTAGATTCTTTTGCATTCGTTTACATGCACCTACTTGAGGAAGATTAACTTTACTCTTAAGTACCTTAGTACAGTTTCATTTTAACTTTTATTTTACCACTTTCTCCCTGAAGAAGTATTAGAGACAGGCTAGTGTCCAGCTTAAGGATGGTGAGACGAACCTTATCAGGTGTTTTGTATTTAAAACTGAAACTTGGGATCTCCTCAGAAAACATTCAGGGTAAAGGACATCGGACAGAATTTTTAGCGAACCAAAAAAGGGGCTAAAATGAAAGGTAAATTTAAGGGGGGTACGAAGTGATCATAAGGCAGTGGGGGTGCCGTGTGACTATTTTAGAATACTTTTCCAACCTGTTTATACCTTTTTGTCAATGGACTTCCACTGTGATTGGGTTAATCACTTGCATCCACAGACATTTATTGTCTGTTGGATACGTAGCAAAGTTAAAAAAAAATAATGGACACTTATGTATTTCAGCTTGTATGTAGTTGCACATATGTTTGTCCTGCCAACCTGGATTAATTACTGTTTAAAGTCTGCAATTGCATGGTGGCTGCAGCCAGTCACTTTGGTCCACCAGCTCCATGTGTTACTGCCAAAAGTACAACTTTTGAATGTGCATAGTTCAGGTATCTGATTAGGATGATATGCTCAAATAAAAAAAAAAAAAAAAAGAAAACAACAAATGTGGCTATTGCAATGTATTCCCAGTTACAGTATTTCCAGCAATCGTATCTTGACTGAACTCCTGTTGAATCCTCTATTCATCACTCAAGAGACCAGTTCTTTTTCTTTAGTTTCTTCTGTCATTCTGCCACATAATCCATTCATAGATGACTTGGTCAACTATACTGCAGTATTTTTCAAGGGTAGTGTGGCAAAGTAAGTTGCTTCTCATTTGGTGTTTTCAATACTTCTGAATATATTAGAAGGGTTAGGTTCTCTAGTTTGATTAGCAGCTCTGGCACTTGATGCTGATAGGGAGGATGGACATGGCCATCCTGGGGGAGAATAGGGCAGAGCAGGATGCACACAGCCACATTGCATTGAAGGTGAGGTGGGGTGTTGCACTTATTGTGAATGATCAAAAATACAAATGTCAAGATGGATTTTCTGTAGTAGAATTATTTCTGACATTACAACTTGACCAATTGGATTTTTGTATTTCAGATCAGAAATTTTTAATGGAAAGCTGTATAAAGTTGTAAGGTAGATACGTTTATATAGTGATGCTTTGTTCTGAAACAAAGATAAGGCCTTGGTCTGTCATCTGTATTCCATGATAAATACAGGTTAGTTTGTGTAACTATGCAAGTTAAGTCATAAGAGAGTACAGAGTATGTGAGTAATGCTGACAGTTTCTGACAAATATGCATTTACTATTGATCGAAAATATGAACTGTGCAAGAAATGTTCCAGAAGACTATCTTTATTTAATGCTGTAGTTCTGCTATGTTAGCGTTCTAAGCTTTAATGTAGTTTAGATGTGCTGCTATTTATTCAGAAAATAAATGTTTTTACAAACTGCTTTTATGGTCTTGGTGGTTTTATTCTAATGACATTGATAAGAGGAGGAACATGCTTCTTAATATGGAGTTGTAGTAGGCCTCGTGACTTGTGTTGTGTTAGTGAATTCTTTTGCCATAATTCCTCTCAACCCACAGATGCCTGAAATTATGTACAAAGGCTCTCAAAGTAAGTATATCCATAGGTTCATAGGTTAGTACTAAGCTAACTGCCCTTGCAAGCCACTTTAAGCCTAGCCAATTATCCCTTGTGAGACTCAAACCCTACACCTTGTGTTTGTAAGGCAAGCACCTTAACCATTAGGCCATCCATCCAGTCAAAAATCTGGACACAACCATCACAAAATTTGAATAGCCAGTAACATAACTTGCCACTTTGAAACTCTAGTTTAAAAAATGACAAATGATGTGAAATAAGCGTTTTATCAAAGATTCAGTGCAAAGTCTGTGGCCTTTAATGATTTGTCATTGTAAAAATCATGTTTTTTTTTTCTTCCGCTTCCAAACAGGGGAGATGTAAGGTGTGTTTGTGTGTTCCTGCAGATGATTCTTGCCATGGTAGATCTGCGGCTGCCTCACCACTGGGGATTAAATGGCCTCGTCCATTGGGGGAGATTTGGTGGTTGGCAGGGCAGAAGTGGGTAAAAGCATAAAAATGTAGTTGAAAAAGTATTTCTAGCAGAAAATGAGTACCCATACCACTGACCAAGTGAATTAGGACCATAAACAGTCTGAGCTCTATATTCACGGTTCCTTTACAGTATAGTAACATATTCATTATATTGCATTATCGGTTCCCTGATTTGTGCTTACTAGATCAGGAAAGCTATGGCGTACTATAGCTTGTCTGTGCAAGCAGGTCAGTCAGGCAATCACTTTATTGTCATTGCAGATGGCACAATAGTCGTAGTACTCTCACAGCACTAGCAGCCACCAGTCAGAGACAAGAGTACTATACGAGTCTAAAATTTAGGTTTGTAAGACTGTGTTCGCCTTTTATGGTCCAGTAAAATGCTAGACTGCTGTTTGCGGGCTAGATGTAAATTAGCAGATTGTGAGCTCTAGTGCTCCAATTGTGCGATGCCAGGAGCCCCACTTTTTAGCTTTTTGCAGGCTTAGACGTAGCTCCGTTTATTGAACAGTAATTGTGCAATTCCAAGAACATCACTTTGAAATGATACAAAAATTAGGTGGGTACAAATGACCAAATGGCACAGATTACAAAATTATTTGCATTTAGGTTTTAACAGTTTGAAAAAACTACTGACAGTTTTTTTTTTTTTACATTTTGTAATGCATCAAAAGCAGCTGTGGGAATTCATGAAAATGTGGGCAATATAAAACTTTTTGGTTTTCTGGTGGAGTTGGAGTAGGGGGCCCAGCACAGACAACTGTGGTGCTCCACTGATGGATATGGAGTCACCAATTTTGTCAGTGTGTGTTCTGTCAGTGAGCCAGTTGGCTACCCATCTAGTAATGTAATGGTTACTTCTATCTCAGTTTCTCAATGATTACAGAGTGGAGAATTGTCAAAAGCCTTGGCAAGGTTGAGAGAGGCTGTGAGAATTGTCTTGCCTTCGTCCATGGTTTTGGTGACATTCTCAAAGAAGTTCACCAGGTTTAATATGCATGATCCACCATTAATAAAGCCATACTGGGTTGGGTCCGGTGTTTGGAGGTTGCCTATGTCGTTGTTAAGGTCCATAATGCAGTGGTCTTGCAGATGAGGCTAGTTAGACTTGTGGGCCTGTAGTTCCCAGGGTCAGTTGATGACCTTATTTTGTGCAGGGGGATTACTGTTGCTGTTCTCAATTCTGCAGGAACTTAGCCAGTTCTGAAGCTGTGAGTAGAGGGCCAAGTGGGTGTCCTAGGTGGTACTTTAGATTGTTTAGTAAGCAGCCTCTGTTATCTGGTACCATTGAGGCTGTATTCTTGGCCTTTCGAGTGCACAGATGACCTGTTTTCTAGAGATACTAGGCAGAGGGCCTGTCTCTGGTATATTTTGGGATATGGTAGGTGGGGATAGGGGTGAAGTTTGCACTTGGCTTTGTGCTCTAGTGCAGTAAGAAATACTTTGGAATCCTTGGAAATAAGTTCTATTTCTGAAGTGTTCACAATGTACACACCCTTTGAAAGACTAGAAATATTTTGACAGACGCAGAACTTTGGCAATTCAGAACAGGTTTTGCAGAATACTGTTAAAGCTACCTGTAAGTGCAGGCAGAAAAGCTGTGTTGCATTTGTTTGGTTGAATTTATCACTGAAGTGTTAAATATCACTGAAACAGAGCAAGTGCAAAAAAATATTTTTTATTTATTGACCGGGATAGTCTGACTGTGGATATATGTCCATTTTCAGTGGAGGCCCGGGTAGAAAAGCTCCACATTAAGACAATTTAAAAGACTGAAATCTTGACCATATACAAGACAGAATGTCAGACGGGTAAAACATTTCAAATACAGGAACATTTTATATAGTACTGTTAACCCTTTTATGAAGAGGTGTGCCACGTAGAAGGACTTCCTGACTACTGTGGCGATGTGACTATCAAAGGAGAGAATGCTGTCCACCTGGGTCCCAAGGTCTCATCACGCATTCTGTGTTAAGTAGATTGCCTATGCGGTAGTTCATGGGTACAGGGAGTTTTTACCAAAGGGGATGACGCTGCACTTTTTGGCATTGAACTTGAGGCCAGCTAGGCATCTGTTTCAGCGAGGCCCTTCTGTAGGATGTCCACATCATTTGGGGACTTTACTATGGCTCCTAGGTTGCAGTCATCTGCGAACTTCATTAGTCAGAGGCCTTCTGTGTTAGCCTGTACTTCAGAGAAGTAGATACAAAAACGGGAGAGGTCCCAGGACGGAACCCTGTGGTACTCCACTTGTCACTGCTTTGAGGTCAGATTTGGTGTCTGCAACTTTTACAGTGTGGGTTCTCAGTGAGCCAGTTGGCAACCCATCTTGTGACGTAGGGATTTATACCTAGTTTAGTGAGTTTAGCTGTAATTCCAGAATGGGTGGTGGCGTTGAAAGCCTTGGTGCAGTCCAGATAGGCTGTGTGAACCACCTTACCCTCCTCTACGGTTTTGGTGACTGCCTCAAAGAAGTCAATCAGGTTCAGGAGGCATGATCTGCCTTTCACAAACCCGAAGTGGGTGGGATCCAGAATTTGGAGGTTACCAATGTCTGTTAGAGTTCCATGATACATTCCATGGCCTTGCAGACCAGGCTTGTCAGGCTAATAGGTAGTTCCTGGGATCAGTGGCGGCTCCCCCATTGTGGAGTGGGATAAGTGTTGCTGTGTGCCATTCAGTGGGCACAAAGCCTGACGTGAGGCTATTGAACATGGTGCTTGAGTGGGGAGCCAGTTCGTTCTGAAGTTTGTGTAAAATGCAGCCTGGGATTTAGAATGCAGCTTTTACCAGCGTAGTTGTGATTACAGGGGACTCTTCATTCTTCCTGTATAGATATGGGCCCTTTAGGGGGTGAGAGGGAGGTAAAGTTATCACTGAACCTATCTGTCAAGATGTTGGCAATATCAGTTGGTTCTGTAATGTTTGTGCCTTTGTGCTGTAACTCTGAGCAGATGTGGGGATGCCATCGAGATTCTTGACATAGCTATAGAATGCTTTGTAGTTTTCCTTGGAATTGGTGGCGATTGTTTTTGTAGCTAGCTTTGGAGGATCTTATAAAGGATCTCGGCTTCTTACCACCAGATTGGCTTCCTTTTTTTTTTTTTTTTGAGTATAGCATCTAGGTTCTGTTTGGGATAGCACGATCCATGCACTCATGTAAGTGCTTATAGAGTGCATTTGCGTAGGATTCAGCAGTTGTAATTGTATTGTCCATCTGCAGATGGAAGCTTACCATTTCTGTCTTAAGAAGCATGAAGCTGGCTTTGGAGAAATTTTTTACTGTGGTTTCCTTAATTGGGGGGGTGGGAGCGGGATGTGGATATCAAGGGTGATTAGCTTATGGTCTGATCGGACCAACGAGGAGTTGACTTCAGGTGTGGAACACCGGTCATTCATGTTGGTAATGACTAGGTCTAGGATATTGTTGCTCCTGGTGGGGGTGTGGATAAGTTGATCCAGGGCATTGGAGTTTATGAATTCCAGAAAGCGTTGAGCTAAGGAGTTGGCACATGAGTAGCTTTCCCAGTTAATGGTGGGGTAGTTGAAGTCGCCCATTATTAGGGTGTTTGGTTGAACCCTAATATTTTCCAGTACATCAAGAAGAGTGGGAATCCTGGGGCATGGTGGGGGATCTGCAGCAAGCTACAATTTGGATTGCAGTTTTGCCCAGAGTTAGTTGCACTTGGATAACCTCGGATGCATTGTGCTAAGCAACTAGCCTGGAGGTGTGGATATCCTTAATGAATATGGACACACCTCCGCCTTTGGTGTTTCGGTTCAGGTTACATGGCCGAAAAGTGTGGTATGAGTTTTATAGCCTGGAGCCTTGAACCAGGTCTCAGTCACTGCACAGATATCAGTTTTCCATTTTAAGTAGTGCCTTGAGTGAGTGCATTTTGAGATTTAACTTCTAGCATTGAGTAGCATTACCCTTGGCTCTTGTTTGCCTGTTCTTGTTATGGTGGTGAGTTTATTTGAACCTTGCCTAAAAAATAAACTATAGGCTTTTTGGAAAGTGGGGTAGAAGAAAGGGTTGTTAGTGCAGTTGGAAGAGTGTTCCAAGAGTTACCAATAGAGTTTGAGAACAAGCTATCTCCATATTTGTTGGACTTTAGGGTAGCTACTAGTACCTTATTAGCTGATCGAAGGGTTGTTGGATTTTTATATGGTCTGGTAAGGGTAGAGATATAGGTGTATATGTGGGATGGTGTAAGATCTTGTGTATAGTAGTAAGTTGCTGGGAAAAAAATCTGGCTTTGCAATTCCAGCCATACTAGCAATTTAAGAATTTGGCAGTGGTGGGTTCGAAAAGGAGTGCCAGTAGCAAATCTAGCTGTTATAGGCAGTTTCCAACTTATGAGGATTATTTTGGATAAGTTGATATAGATTGGGGACACACAGAGAAGAGTGGAGATTAAGTGAGTTCTGGCAATAGCAGTCCTAGCTAGAGGTGTGAGATGGGGTTTAAGTCTGTAGAGGAAACCAAGTTTATTAACTGATTTAATGGTTAGGTTGATGTGTGTCTAAGTTTAGATTATGATCCATTGTTACACCTAAAAGTTTGGTGGTTGTGTCCAGAGTTATTACAGTATCATTATTAGACGCGATTGTGAAGTTGATAGGAGACTTCTGAGTGAGGGAGAATAGTACCAATTTAGTTTTTTTTGGGGGTTAAGGAGGAGACAGCGTTGATGGGAACCAGTTTTCAACTAAGGTAAATACTGCTTGGGTCCAGCCGACGAGGAGGCTGAACATATTAATGTCAAGTCGTCTGCCTATTGTATGCAGGTGGTTTGTGGAAGGGAGATTTTCATTTATGAAAATAGTGAAGAGGAGGGGTCCCAGAATAGAGCCTTGTGGGACTCCAAGAGTTATAGGGAGAAGAATAGATGGTTTATCTTCCCAGAAGACTGCTTGTTGTCTTATTTCCTAGATACTATTTGTTATTGATGCTCATTGTTATTTATCTATACTTGTATCAGCTTTGTTGGTCCAGATCGCTTTAAAAGCAATCTTAAGTCTTGCAGTCACAGGTGTCCAAGCTAGGCACAAGGAAGCTCAAATTGGATTGGACCTTAGGCTGGATAAATGAATAATTGGTATGGGAGTCAAGCATATAAAATAGCATTTTTGGGTTATAAATAGACTAGAATAACAGGATTTCTTTTGGCATGCATTTTTTCAAAGGAATATGAAATCTAAAACTCCAATGTCTCACTATTTATCCCAGAAGAGGTGGACGTGTTCTTCTGTCTCTTGCTACAGCAGAAATTTGATCTGTTAAAAAGGCCAGTTAGAGAGGCCAGATAAGGTGTGTGTTGTCTTGATTTGTGTAAATTTGAAACTGCTGGTAACACTGGTGGTAAAAGCAAGCCTAAATTTTAGCAATTTAGGATATGTACTCATAAGCAAAGAAAGGGTTAGTCTGAGATGCTGTTCTAAAAACACCTTTACTGAATTATAACTTGTGACAAAGGCAGGGTTGCATGTATGTATGTAAATGAGAAATCATACACACAATACTAGCTTAAAGCATTTTACATCACAAACTGTATTGACATAATTCTAGTTGCAAACACGCATCACTGATAATCTACCCAGTCATTCAGTCAAATATTATATAGCTCATTAAAGTCCTGCCTTTTAAACCTCATTTTTCCCCTGTATTTGTTCCCATAATTCCCTTTTTTCAGATTTAATTTGCTGTTCCTGTTTTCTGAAGAACCCAGTTCCAATTCTTTGTTACTATAGTCACTACTTCTTGAACAGTTGTTTTAGACTTTTGATTTCCATTTTCTAGTAACTTCTTTTTTTGGCGGCCACCATAATTAGACCCAGCAAGGCCTTACTGTCTAGGTATTTCTGATTTCTCCATCGTAGCTCAGAAAAATAATTTCTCTAGTTACACCAGTTTGTTCACCCAGTATCTCTGATACAGTAGTTTGCAGGTTATCTTTAAAAGTCGCAACTCATTACACTTACAGAAAATGTTCTCAATTGCCCCATTCTTCCCTATTCTTCCCCATCAGATTTCAGCATTTGCTGTCTGAGGAAAAATTCTGTGGAGTCTATTTGGGGTATAATAATGTCAATAAACATTTCCAAGCAAAAATTCTAAATCTTGTAAATTTTGTTGCATGTTTGGGAGATGTACATTCTCCTGTTTCTTTGTGAATTGCTTATCCTGCCGCTCTTCCCAATCTTTCCTAATCACTTCTGATTCTTGGTTATCTTGCAATATTTTATATGCTGTACTAATTTTTTCTTAAATGGCAGCTTCTGTTCCAGATTCTGCAAAAAAACTTTACCAGTGTTGGTCTTTAATTTAGGACCCCCTTATTTCTTTTTCTTTGTATATACTCTACCTTCCCTATGAAGGACTGATGTCTGTCACTAGCCTGCAGGACAAATAAAATCTTTGCATCTTCTCATTCTGTAACCTTTCCCACTATAGTTATTTGCTTCCAATACCTTGGTTCCTTTGCCAGTTTCTCCAATAAATTCCAGCCCTATGTTGCCTACCTATTAACAGTCTCCTTTCTCCATTCCTGTGTTGGCTTAGTTCTTAGACTATTTTCTGCTACTTTATGAATATAATATTGTGTGATTATTGCTTTCTTTAAAGGTCTGCATCCAAAATCCCAGTCTCTCCTTGTTTCTGTAGCCTACCCACCCCCGTTTCTTCATCCCTTTCTGCTTTTGCTATGTATAGGAGCCTTAACTGTGTGCCCAATTTGAAGGGCATTTCAGAGCTAATCCCCATCCACCTTTTTCTTGTGGAAAAATCAACTTGTTATACTTGACTCTTGCCACCCCCTTCCAGATAAAATCCTTCCATTCTTTAATAATTGCTGCCCACAAGTTCTCCAGTTGATTAAAAAATATATGTCTGACCTGCGTCTAAGACTAAAACATTTTAACTGCTTGTATCTTAGTATTAGTAGCCATATAACAGAACTTCCAATTTCTCAGCTTTTGTATAATCTTTTGCTTAGTCTTTTCCCACATCCTTAACTGGCACACTGGAATCCTTTTTAATCCATTCTCCTAAATGCTTTTTATCATGTCCCCCCATAAATATGGATATTTATGAACCAATTTGTGTGTGGGTACATAATTTACTGCCATTATCTTTGTTGTAGCTTTTTTTGCATCCCAAAAGGATTTGAAATGGTCTCACTGTTCCACGCCACTGTAATGTCCCTTTCTGGTTTTATCAGGTAAATATCATCTGCAAATAGATCCAGCTTTTCTTGACTCCCCATACCTATTGTTTCAATTTCTGGGTCCCTTAATTTCTTTGCCAGTGGATTTAAATGTAATGCAAATAACAGAGAAAGGGGACACCCCTGCCTGGTTCCTCTGCTCAAGCAGAAATTCAGAGGACCCCACCTACTTTTAATTTTCACTTCTGAACCCTCATATAATCTGATCAACCTTATGACTTTCAGGGAATGCGAGTATTTCTATTGCCTGGTTCAAAGTTCCAGCTTACTCTGATGCTTTGTCTGCATCAAGACCCATCAGCAGCAGTGGTATTTTTCTTACAATTTTCTCTTCTCTGAATCGGCGGTGCAGCGGTTAATACTGTCGCCTCACAGCAAGAGGTTCTCTGGTTTGATTCTCGGCTGGGGTGCCTTCTGTGCGGAGTTTGCATGTTCTCCCTGTGTTCGTGTGGGTTTCCTCCGGGTACTCCAGTTTCCTCCCACATTCTAAAGACATTCTTCTGGAGCATTTCTCCCTGGGCCTCTGCTTGAAAACAGGATCTGTGGAACCTAGTCAGACTTTCCCGGTCAACAAATGTTAAATAAATAAAATAAATAAAAATCAATGTCCTGTTATTGTTAAAGTTTACCTCCCCTTCACAAAACCACAGTGAGCCATATCTATAAATTTTGGTATCCCTTTTGCTATTCTTTTAGCCATTATAGACCTAAATACTTTTATTGTGGTTTAGTATTGAAATGGATGGGCATCTAAAGAAGCTGATTTTGACAGATGTGCTCTCTCTCAAGGTATTACCGCTACCACTGCTTTCTTCCAGGACGTTGGTACTTCTTAAATACTATTAAGCAATATCTTTCAGTTTTTTTTTCTCTCCTAGTTTCCAAACTTCCACAGGCATACCATCTATTCCTGGGGACTTTCCTGTAAATAGATGAGAAAAATGGTGATGTTTAGTAATTGACCCATCTACCTCTAACCTTGGCATATTTAATTCTTCCATAAACATTTCTATTTGTCTGTGTTCTTATATGCATGTTTCTCTGCTTTGTGTAGACTTTCATAGAATTTCTTAAATATTTCGAATACCTTTATTCAGTCATTAGTTGACCGGGATAATCTGATTTGGCAACTACCCTTTTCAGTGGAGGCCAGGGGGAAAAGCTCCACATAATGCAATATCAAATTGAGATACAAAAATACAAAATATAAGTAATAAAAACAATGATTTAACAAATAGAAAGATATCCAAGTTAAGAAGTAAATCTGCTGTGGGTGTTACTGATAGTGGAAAGGAAAACATTAACAATTTACAGATGAATGCAAACAAGTGTAGATGCAACTGAACTAGGACCAGGTAAATTGTTGAGATCTGGTAGTCTGAAAGTTAGGATAGTTGTTGGTAGGCTGCTGAGCAGTTCAGTATCCGTATGAATTATGAACCATTCTAATATACAAGAGCCAGGTAATAAACAAGGGCACAGATGACAGGTGATCAGTAAAGAGTAGAGTTGGGTTATGGAGAGAAGTTGAAATAGTGAGATTAATAAGAGAATATGTTTTTGTCTTGTTATAAGCTCCCTAAGCTTGGCGGCAGCCCTTTCTATTTTTGTTGCCCGAGTCTTTATGCTAAAAGTTTGTGCTAGTTATCCAAAAACGGTCGCTTGACAGCAGTCTTTATAAACTCCTGCCTATTGTCGAAGTGGTCATTTATTTTCTGTTTAGCATTCTACAGTTGTTCCTCTTGGTCTGAGTGATTCCCCCTGTTCTGCAGTACTACTTATCCATATCACCTTTTCTTGTATTTGCATCCTATTTTTAAACTCCACTTTAATTTTATCTTGCTCCTTACCTATATTTTCAGAAGAAATGTCCATCTTTTTCAATGGCTCCTGAATAATTTCCATTACCCATTCCTTAAATTCCTCTCTCCAACAAATAGGTGGGAAAAGCATAAGGTCTCATTTTTATTTCATTACCCTGTGTTTATTTTAGTTATTGGTGCATGATTTGAAAATAGTTATTGGGTGCATATCAAGATCTTCATTTAAATGCACATGTTCTTGTGAAATGTAAATTTTGTCTAGCCCAGTTTGTGTCTTGGGGGAATTATTTTAAGTATTTTTTTCCTTTGTTCAGGTATTCTGCTGAATAACCACCCTGAAAAATTTCTTTATCAAATTCACATGTTCAGTTCTTTCCAAGTGCGTTTCCTGTAGCATAGCTATTTGCAATCTATAATTTCTTTTTTGTTTGGACTCCTCTTTGATACTATTGACATTTAAAGGCATTACCAAGCATCATTGTATTATAAAACTATTTCCACCTTTTTATGCGTTTTATAAAAAAAACTTTTTATACAGTGTCTTGTCCTTATCCATTTGAGCCTGTCACATCTTGCATAACTTTGTTTTATTGAAAGCGTTCAAACAAAACACCCCCCACTACCCCTCTAAAACCTATTAACTTAATACTAACACACAAAGCAGTGTAAATCTTCAAATTTTTACCCACCTAATAGGAACATATATCCCAAACTGACAGCCACACTCATACTTGAGTTAACCTAAAAGAGAGGTTATCCATGCAAAGATATGTGGTGCAGCCTGTGCTTAAGTGCTGTCTGGTTTTGTCTTATCTTTATAGCTCACCCACCTGGGAAACATTTAGAGAACATGATGATCTAGCCAGTTTCTCTTTATCAGATTGTCTCCATGGAGACATTAAGACCAGTTACAAAATTGCTACTTAAGCATACATTTGCTATAAAAAAAAGCCTTGTATTCAATATTCATCATTTCCTTGCTTTCTCCTACATTTTGTAGATTAACAAAAGAGAAGGGGAAAGTTTAAAAAAAAAAAAAAAAGCACCTGTTTACTGTACTTTGTAGCATGCAACGAAAATCATGCACTGTTACATAGTACTATTAACTGTAATTTAAATAAATTTTTTTGTAGCTTCCCCTCCTCGTTTCCTTCCCCAAGTATTTTTCCGAAGATTAATGACATGGGGGACTAAGCATTTTGCCCTACTTAAAGTGCAAAAAAAGTCCAATATTTCCAGATTTTCTTGTTCTGTTATTTCACAAATATAATTTATTGCTTTGTAATGCCACGTTTGTCACTTTCCAAGTTACTGGTTTTATTTCTGTTCATCTGTCTCCCAAATCATGTCTATCTGTTTTATTTCCAACATAGTCTAGATTCTAATCAACTCTTGTGCTCCCTTCATTCTCTCCAGCATTTTCCATTAAAAATTGGAAAAGGTTTCACTGGCACAGTCTGTGTGGTCTTTATTACCAGAAGAGCAAGAAGCAGCATCTCCATTTGTTTTCACCTTAGCATGTATTTCCATCAAAATGTTGACCCTCCAGTGAAGAATATTTTGAATATAGCTGGCTACAGCAGTTTAAATCTCACAACTTGTTTCTACACATTCCCTGAATTGTGGAATAAATTCACTCCTCTTCCTGGGGTGCAGTGAATAATTCTTTCCCACAAACACACTGCTGTCTCCCACTTTTAGTACTTTGTCCTTCTGCCACGGGTTTGTCAGAACCAACTCCTTCCTCTGATAGGGTTGTATTAAAGGCCTAGGTTGCTTTCTCATGGTCAGGTTTGGAGCATACATATGATGTGCCATTTAAATTAATAACTTCTCCTGTGGAATACCAGTCCAATTGCTTATTTGTGCTTTTATAAAATGTAATCTGTTCTTTCCTGCATCTCTGCTACAGCTGAAAATTTCAGGTTTTCCCTACATGCTCTATCCTCTAATTACGTTGGTTTTGAAATGTGTCTTGAGCAGTCTGTCAGCCTTTTCTTCATTTTTGACCTGTGATTTGTTTTGTAGTTTATCCCCTCGTATGAATATTTGCGTTGATAAACTCTAGTGTTTCGTTTTATTTTAATCGTGTCTGTCTGCATTTGTCTTGTACTTTCCTCTAGGTTACTGGAGCTTGCACTGCTTTTTGATGAACTGTAACTTTTCCCAGTCAGTGTTTTTTTTTTCTCCCCTATTGTAGCTGATTTTCTTTGAGGTCCTTTATTTTCTTTTTTCTTGCATCCAGGCAGTGCACTTACTAGCCAGTTACTGACATTTACACAAACACAGTCCACTGGCTTTCTTTGCAGAGTTTGTTTTCACACTGGGAGAGCTAGAATTAATCCATGTGCAGCCATATTGGAAGTCCCTCTGTTAGGATGCCTTTTGGAAGAAAATGTGAGTATTTTAAACTTTGCCTTGGGGGCTTAATACTTTGGAAGCTGAAGTTTCATATTTTTGTAACTTTTAGTGTATTTAATTTTATATGTACATCTTGTTTTTGTGCCTAAGGAAAGCATTACAATTGACTTGCTCCTATATGATTCTGGTGTCTGTTTTCTGCCCGTTTTACTAGTTTTACTCTTTGTAATCTTAGATTTGATGAATTTATCTGGTATGATGTATACCTGAGGAGCCATGTGTAATGGATTCCCAAGATGGCTGCACAATGATCAACAGCTTAACACCTCTCCCACTCAGGAAAAAAACCTGAAAGACAAAGGTCAGGAACTGTCACATTTCTTGGCTAGTGAGTACTCTGCCTGAATGTCCTCAATTAAAATTCTTAGAGCCTGAAAGAAAGTAAACTAAAAGGTGAAGAGAACACTGGGAAGAATCATGCAACTGTTCAGCAGAAATCAGTTCAGTGTTCACTTGTAGTGCAAGGCATGGTTCCACTAGAGGAAAAATAAGTCAGATGTGCTCAGAGCTGATCAAAATAAATGCAAGGCTGCAGGAGTATATACATAACAAAAGGCTGGAAAATGGAAGACGCTTTAAACAGATACTGAAATGAGCTAATAAAACTGCAGAAAATCAGAGATTGAAATGAAGAAAAGGCGGGCAGAGTATGAAACTGCTCAAGAATTTCTTTTTTACAAAATGTTCGAATTAGATGTCAGAGCACTAGGGAAAATTTTAGATTATATTCCAACAATCCTGGGAGTGCTGAGAGGCAGGTGTGAGATTCAAGCTGCTGTTGTATTCAGCTGTAGTGAAAATATATATATTATTTTCCTCTAGGATCTCTGTTTGGATGCAAGATAGGTGGAGGAAATTCAAGAAGTGAGCCATCAAGCAGAAAGGATCTCTGCATCTCATTTTTATAATGATTAAAGCATACAGAGGGATGCTTTCCAGAAGTGCTTTTCTCTGTCTCAAGCATAGGAGTCTATTAGAAGTGGGAATACCTTGAAATTTGAACCAGTCGAGGTTTGGGAGTGGACAGGAAGATTACCAGCAACACTGAAACGAGTAAATGAGACTGCTCCCATTTGTGAAATACTGCTGTAGAAGAAAAAGCGGAGAGAGTAGACTTATTGGCCTTGTTAAACTTGTGAGGAATTGAAAGGCATTTGCCTAACTTTGACAGTGTATGGGAAGACACAAGGGGAAGAGGAAGGAAAATAGTTACTGGAAAGTCGGTCTGGGTTAAGATTTAATCTAATAAGTTTTAAGTGGAAACTGGTAAGAGCACTGAATATAATTTTTCCTCTGAGTAAATGTTTTGTGTTATATTTAGAGATGTGCAGTTGAGGGCTCTCTCTCTCTTGCATTTCCATGGAGACAAGCTGCTAATAAGGAAATGGTGCCAAAGCGCTGTTTCAGGCTAAAAGTTGATGTTTACTGAAAGCATTACGTTTTCCCCTTCCAGTTGTGAACATACACTAGTTAGTGTAAGTAGAAGCACTGGCAATTGTCTTAGTGTAATTAACCACAATTTTGGGTTACTTGGTCTGTATTTGCAGCTGTTTGTTTTGGGGCAGTCTCTATTAGGGGAGTTAAATTTCAGTGTGTTTAACGGGCTATGGTGTGTAATGAAAAGTCTAAAACAAAAAAAAGTCTTGTAAAATGTGAAGTCCAGTTTTAAGAAAAAAACGCTAAAGGAACACTGCCAAATATTAGTGGGCGCATGCATCACAAAAGCTGGAAATCTTTTAAATCTGTCTATAGTAGTTGAGAGTAATTACTTTACCATAATGGTGACAATTTCAATGTCTTGGGACATGAATAGTCTGCCATGTATAAACAAAAAGAGGAGTATTTAAGAAATGTGGAGTGCAAATAGCAATGCTGCAGGAGACCCATTCAGAAAGAACTGAGTAACCCCTTCCCTCTCCTACACTCTACTTGCAAACCTTTACTTCCACTACCTACATTACCCCAACCCCCTCCTATCTCACAGTATCACCTAAGCGACACACACACACACCTACCTGTACAATAAACCTAACTCCCCAATTTCCTATATTTGTTCTCTACCACTTATTCTCTTGCCAACCATGCCATTCTCTACTACCTGTTTTCTTGTACTACCTCCACTACTCCTTCACACTCTCACCACACCCTGTGTCCAGTTATCTCCTATTCTATTCTCAGTTCCCACAAAACCTCTTACTAGGGACATCTCATCCCCATGTCATTTGCTATTTGTGCTTGTATCTTTTGAAAACTCTTCTTCCTATGATCAAAATTCTCCCCACCAACTGCATATTACTTAAAATAGAAGAAAATATTTAATCTATAACCCATACAAGCATAACCTCTACTACCCTTTTAGTTTTCCTCCTTGCGGGAGATATTCATCCAAATCCAGGTCCCACTCGACACAACTCCCCCTGTGACTATAGTCCCACTAACATAACCTTTGCCCCCCCCCAAACAAAACACATTTCCTTTTACTCAAACACTAAGTATATTAAGGTTGGTGAACTTCATGCTTGGATCTCCAGTCGCAACCCTGACCCTCCAGGCTATAGCTCTTTGTCTTGACCGCCAAAAAATGGTGGTGGATTTGCAATTGTTTACTCCAACCACCTTACTCTGGCAACTCCTTAAAAAAAAAAAATAAATAAATTTTCCCCTGCCGAAATACTTAAAGCCAACCTCGTACTTGACACCCATACCACCATCATAATAGTTGCAGTATACATTCCCTTGGGGACAGCATACCCCTGCTGCAAAACACTTCATCTCTCAACATGTTTCTAATGAAGCCATCATTCTTAGCGATGTCAATATTAATTGGTTTGCTCTGTCCCCCATATTCTCCCTTGCACATCTAACTTGTACGGCTGTACTCAGCTGATCACTGATCCCACCTATACCAACCAGTCTCACACACAGCACCCTTATTGACTGCATTCTTGTCTCAAATCCCTCAATATCACAACCCTGTTACCCTTCCCAACTCCCTGCGATCACTCCCCAATAAAAGTACTTAAATTCACCCCTCACTTTACCAAACAGCATAGATATATCACTTGCCACAAGCTTACTAACTTCCAGCCAGACACCTTTTAAATCTCTCCTCTCTAAAGTTAACTGGAATTTCCTTACCAAACTCCCTCTGGATGAAGCTGACCTGTCCTTTAACTCCATCTTTCTCTTGCCCCACTCTGCACAGTCCTTATTAAATATAATCTATCCCCATGGTTATCAAACTCCACCTGCAACCTAATGGAAAAAGAGAGAGCATGGAAAACTTGGACCAAAACTAAGCTCCCTGCAGGCTTGCAAAAATAGAAAACTTGGGAATCTGACCAAAAAATATATGGACAAAGCTAAAACTTCTATTATCCTCCCTCAGCCTTGAAATCTAACCCCAAAACACTTTGGAACTCATTAAACCACATACACCCTGGTAGTTCCTGCTCTCCTAATACTTGCTCTGATAAGACACAGATGATGCTGCCTCTACCTTCAACACCTATTTCATTGACTCTGTATCCAAGCTATTTAACCCATGTGCCAACTCTTCTACCATTAATAATACTTCTAACCACTCTGCCAAATCCCACTACACTCCTCATCAAATTCTTTTTCCCTCAAACTTGTGCCCACTAGCTACATCAAATCTCTAATCTCCAAACTTAAACCTTACTCAGCATGTACTGACAAACATCCCTTCCCTTTTCCTCCAGTTAGCTGCTGAGACTCTTGCTCTCTCCCTGTATCTATCTTGATCATCTGTTTCATCGGAGTCCAAATTTCTTCCATCTGGAAACAATTCACCGTACCTATTCATAAAGGAGGTAACTCCTCAGAAATCACAAATTTCAGACCAGTTGCCATCCTGTCTCCTCTCTCTAAAGAATGCATACATAAACAGTTCATGCATTATCTACTCCATGAAAATCTGGTCACACCTACTCAACATGGGTTTAGACCTAAGCATAGTACTACTGTCTCCCTTGCCAGAGATGACAAACTTGTCTCCTGCCTATTCCTAGACCTCTCAATGCTTTTGATGCAGTTTCTCAACCTCTCAATGCTTTTGATGCAGTTTCTCACCCTGTCCTTCTGCACAAACTAACCAGACTTGACTTCTTCCCTGCCACTGTTGCATGTTTCTCCATTACGTTAATGACTCATTTCAAGCAGTTAAATGGCAATCTGCTCTCTCCCCTTCTCTTCAGTTAAAATGGGTGTCCCTGAGGGTTCTATCATTGGCCCACTACTTTTCAACATCTTTACTAATCTCCTTTATTCCTCTTGTTCTCAGTCTTCTCTGGACCAGTATGCTGATGACTGTTTACTATCCATATATCTTCAAATTTCCAGACCTATCGAAAGTTTAAAAAAAAAAAAAAAAAAAAAAACAAAATTAAAAAAAGTCAATGTTGAATCCGCTGATTGAATTCAGCAGATTCAACATGGTTTTCAAAGTAAAGTAAACTCCTATAATTAACATTTGTTTTTGCAGGGGGGCAAGCCCCCACACCCCCTCTAACTATATATTCCAACTCTGAGATCGTACTGCAGTGAGGAAAGGGATGAATTTCCCTAACTGCACTGTACCACAATCTCTGTACAGTTCTTCGGATTTATATTGGCGAATGCACACTGCATTTGCTAATACAAACTTTCGAACATTGAGATTTTCACCCATATGAAAAGTCTAACATCTGTACTTCGAAGTTTTCATATAGTTACATCTCAACTTGAAATTTTAATAGTAAACCACTGATTCTACAGTCACTATTGCTGACTCCCTCTGAACTCATCTCTGCAACAGACTTTCTTTAACTCCGTTAAAAAAAGGCTCTGACCACTAGTTTATCCTTAATCCAAAAAAAAGCTAAACTGCTTTTTCTTCCTAAAAATATAGCTACGTAAAATCCACCTTCACAATCCTGTCCCTTAATACTCTCATCAAGGCAGAGTCTAGCACCAAACTTCTAGGTGTCATCATTGATGACCAACTTAAATTTGATAACTATCAAGAAAACTCCTCAACCTAGGATTCATCTAATACAACAGTTTCTTACCAGTGAAGCTAAAGTAATTCTGTTATGCCTACCTCCTCCTGCCAACTCTAGTATGGCGCTCAAATCTTTGCTTGCCTCAACTCGACACTCCTAGTCAAACTAGAATCTACTTACAACAAAATAGCCAAATTCACAGCCCATCAATCTTGCAAGTCGCATCACTGTCTCCTATTCAGACGCCTTAACTGGTTTGAATTACCTCACCAGCTTTTTTGGTGGTCTCTCCAAATAATCCACTGTTCTGTCAGCCTTCTTACTGTCCTACCCTATCATCTCTCATCTCCTGCTAATTGCCTGCTTGTCCTACCCTATCATCTCCTGCTAATTGCCTGTTAGATCCCTCCAGAGCTCTAACTTAGACCTGAAACAAATTCGCAAACCTAAAACTAAAAGGATGTATCCTTTTTACAGCTGTAATCCCTCCAAGGCATGGAACAAACTCCCACTTGAGATCAGGTCGCTTAAGTTACTTGGCAAAGGACAAAAAACACCTGTTAAAACAGTGGAACCTGCCACTGTACTCTTCCCCCCCCCCCATAAGTATATCCACCCTAACTGCTCACCTCTATCTGCTCCCAACTTATGTAACTTACAAGACCTTGTCTCACATTTGACCGTCTCCACATTTATTGCTCTGTTCTGCATGTCATAAATTATTCTCACTGATGTAAGAACTTGTCTGGTGACAACTTATTGGTCCTTCTGAATAATGCAAGATTCTAAATATGACTGACATAATTACTTTACTGTAGAAAATCTTTTTTTTTTTTTTTTTTTTTTTTTTGTGTAATTCCTGTTTACCTACTTTTGTACCTGATCTGTATTACATGTGGAGCTTTTCTCCCTGGGCCTCTGCTGAAAAAGGGCTACTTAGCTCAGTTGGACAATCCCGGTCAACAAATCTAAAATAAAATAGAACTGAGCATATGAATCTGATGAAGGACTGTGACTGATTCAGCAGAATGTCGGGACAAAGGAAAAGAGTATTTGCATTGCTAGAGGAGCTCCAATAGTGATGGAAGAGGGAGTATATAATGGCAGATTTATGGTAAGGGGCTGATGGCAAGGGATGAGGATTGTTAGCATGCATTTTAAATTCCACCTAAAGCTGCTAGTATGGAGCTTAAGAAATTTTTGGTTGAAATGGTCCACTTTCAACCAGGAATATCCCTTGTAGGTTGGGACTGGCATTTGATTTGTAATAATGAGGATGTGTCCTGGGGCCTGGAAGGGAAGATGTAACAAAACGGGGTACATATTTCTGAAAAAATGAAAATATTTGGTATGGAAGATGTGACTTGGGGAATCTGGAAATTTGCATATTACTCCCATGTAACAACTGTGCTAGACTAGACAGAAATTGTCATAGGAACATGTGCATTTAATTGAGGACTTTTGACATGTGTCCAGCAACTATTTCATATCATCCAGGGTGAGACAGAGGGTAATGAAGTAAAGATGAGATGCTGGTGCTTCTGAATCTACCTGTTAAGAGGAATTTTAAGGAATGGATAGTAAATTATTCTGGGGTACTTTCTTTCCGAATAACTACTGAAGTTGTAGTGTGCGAGTGGGATAAAATGACAGTGGATTTTAAAAATAGTGTAGAAATGAGATGGTAAAGAGTAATTTAGAGGGTCTGGCAAATGTTTTTAAGTATTAGACTAAAGGGACTGTTACAGAACATGAGATGCAATTAGAGTGCTAAAGAGTACAATGGGGTAGGAGGTTAGCATAATGGGTCAAGTGTTTACCCTCCAAACACAAAGTGCAAGGTTTGACTTGGCTTAAGTTTCACAAGGGCAGCTAGCCTACTAGCCTATAAACCTAGGGATACTGCTATGTGGATGAGTTTAGAAATGTTAAACTAGACTCTGAGCATGCATACTTTTTTGGTTAAACGACTTTAGCAACAAAGTAGAAAGGGTTGTTGCTAAATTTAGGGAGCATCTAACAAGTTCCTATAAATGGGTGTTGGAGAGATTTTGAACATTTTATGAAAATCTGTATAAAGCAGGGAAGTAGGCAAATTTTAATTTATATGCAGTAGAAGAGGCTCAACATTTAAGAGTTGGATAGGAGGTGATGAGTTTTAAAAAAATGATGTATAACCAATCTGCAGGAAAGTCTCCAGAAATGTATGGTATTCTGGTAAAAGTTTGGAAGCTAGGAGAGAAGTAATAAAGATTTGGAAAGGTTTCTGTCTGTCTTTATTTAGAGATATATGTGCGTGTGTGTGTGTGTGTGTGTGTGTGTGTATATATATGTATATATATATATATATATATATATATATATATATATATATATATATATATATATATATATATATATGTATGTGTGTGTATATGTGTATGTGTGTATATATATATATATATATATATATATATATATATATATATATATAGATGTATATATTTATATATATATATATATATATATATATATATATATATATATATATATATATATATATATATATATATATATATATATATATATATATATATATATATATATATATATATATATATGGTAAGTGCCAACATCCTGGAAGAAAGTTGTGGTGACTGATGCTTGTAAATGCCATCAGAGCCAGCTTTATATAGGCCAATTTCATTTTTAAGCCATCCTTATGAAGTGTGTGTAATGACCAAAAGGTGATGCCAAGATTGATGGATATGGATCAGTATGGCTTTGTGAAAGAGTGGGTAGCATTTTGACAATAGAGCAATGGTCCAGAAGGAAGCAGAATGTAAGAAAATACTGCTGTTGGTGGGTCTGGATGCAGAGAGAGAGAGCATTTAAGAGTAAGCTGGGATTCTGACTAGTGCAATAGAAGCGTTTGCATTTCCTAATTTAATTACGAGAGATCAGAGGCAAAACTGTGGAAGGGTTCCTGTCTGCTAAGTTGTCTGAATGGAGTAACCAGACAGGGGTGTCCTCTTCCCCTTTTGTTTTGTTATAATTAGGACCATTTAAGTGTTGTGAAACATTCTGAGATGGTTCTATTTCTTGAGAGAGAAAATTTTAATGAAGATAAATCAAAGGTTGCAGCTGTAAAGTATGTAACCACAAGACTGGTTCAACAATACCCATGTTTATGGGGGAGATGCTACAGTTAAGTTTTTAGGAGTATTGGTTAAAAAGTCCTCCATTAAAAAGACTCATGGCAGCTAAGGATGTATGGAAGAGACCAAACAAAAGATAAAACAAAACTGAGAAACTGGAAGCTTTTGCCTATAGATAGCAACTTACAGGCAGTAAAAATGTTTAGTCCTTTTAGTTTTGTACTCTGGCCATGCATATTTTTATCAACCAGAGGAGAAGTTGTGGATACCAATAACAAGGCGAAGGATTATGTGGGAGGCAAGTGGGATAAGTTGATCCTTCAGTAGAACAAGGAAGTTCAGGGCTACCCGATTTAAAGGGCTGTTTTTTAGAGCTACACAGTTAAGGTGTTGCATATAACACAAGCAGAAAACTACACTTCATAGTGGAAAGGGATGATGAAACGGGTGGGAAACAAAAAAGGAAAGGGTAAGATCTAGATGCAGATCCTTGAGGAGAATAGTAATCCAACAATGTTTCATAAAGTAGCAGAAAGTATACTAAGGACTAAGCCAACAAGGGAATAGAGAAAGGAGAGGCTTCGGATAGTGATAACTGCAAATATGGGGTGCAGGCAATAGGCAAGAAGGGGACTGGAATTTACAGGAGGAAATTGGCAAAGGAACCAAGGTATTTGGGAACAAATAATTGGAGAGGGAAAGGTAATAGAATAGGAAGAGGTCAAGAAGATATTTGGACTGCAGGTTAGAGGGATTGATATCTGAGTGTAGGTGAAGAGAAAGGGATAAGGGAATCATAAGTGGAAGACCTGCACTGTTTTTTTTTTTTTTTTTTCTGTTGAATCTAGAACTAAAGCGTTTTTATTGGGGTCATATAAAGTACTGCACAATAACTGTGAATCAATTGAAGGAGGTCAGTAAAGCAATTGACAAATAATGGGAGGACGTGTATGGCTTCCAAATATGCAACAGAGTCTGGAAAATGAGTATTTATGCCCCAAGCAGGTTCCAAAAAATCTTTCCTTGGGAAGATGGCAAGTGGTGGTGTAATGGGGAAGAATGGTACCAGAGAGCATATGTTTTTGGAGTGTAATGAGTTGACGGATCTGCACAAATTATTCTCAGGAATACTGGATAAGCAAATGAGTATAACTAAGGACATTTCATTTTTTTGAGCTGGAGTAGAGAGTCTGACTTGCCTACACACAGGCCTTAAGTTTATTTCTGATGGCTGCCAAAAAAAGCACATTACTAGAAAACAGAAATGCAAGTCCAAACCAACTATATTTGTAGTGAATAAAAGAACAAGGAAGTAGGTTCAGGGTAGGAGTAAATTGCACTGCAGTTGAGAATGATGCATACAGAAATTTTGGAGGGAGTGTTCAAGGGAAAGCAAGAATTGCATAATTTATGTAATGTTTGTCAAAACGATATTGCCTGCATATGCAGACTTGTACAGGCATTTCACCATCCTTTCATTGTTCCTGTCGGCGTTTGCTTATGTTCCTTGTTCAGAGGTAGACGTTTAGTATATGAATGTGTTACTACTTTGATAGTTTAGTTCCTTCTACATTGTAGCAAAGTTTTGATAAGTGCAGATTAACATCATACGCTTGGTTTCTTTGCATTTAGGGATGCTAGTAAACATCTACTTTATGTAGAGGTCTATGGTAGGGTCTCTGTCCAAGACATTGAGTAGTTCGCTTCAAGAGGGAAGTGAAGGTGGTGTGTTTTCAACACTGAGATCGTAAGTTGTGATTGGAAAGAACAGATGAGAACACTTGTAGTACATGGATGTCAAACCCTGTGAAACACTTGCTGCCACACAGTGTGTGGCTACAAGCCAAGTCCCACTGCCAGATTGTGTGTGGCCACTGTTAAGGCTCTAATGTGAGACTAGAGAGTAACAGCACTGAAAGATGTTAACAAAAGGATCTTTCTTAAATCAGGAGTGTACACAAGTCTCCTCCACCCTTCTGATTTGGTTTGTAATAATGGCACTCACATGTACTATGACACTAACCTTGACTTTAAAATTAAAGGCGCATCTATCTGTGTTCAAGGTAGTAAATACCAAAGCTATAATAAAACACAACTACCAATGTGACTTTAGTTGGCAAAGAGGTTAACATTGTGAACTGTAGTTCCTGTGGTACAGGGTCAGATTCCCTCAGCCCTCCGTTGCCACCTCTGTGACCTTGAGCAAGTCATTTTCCAGTTTAAGCCCAGACCAGTGGATGGGAAATTTACACCTGGCCTGGCACCCATGTCCCTTATGGACAGAGGTAATGTATAAATGGAAGAATGGTCAGTAGTAAAGAATTTCAAGAAGTTTAGTAAAACTTGTTGGATTTCTGTGTATGCCACAAATAATCATAAGCTTTTATTACTGTGTCTTGGAATGGTTGGTGCTCTGA
The DNA here is from genome assembly GCF_019279795.1 of Protopterus annectens. Lineage (NCBI taxonomy): Eukaryota > Metazoa > Chordata > Ceratodontiformes > Protopteridae > Protopterus > Protopterus annectens. The sequence continues at coordinate 279,346,642 of NC_056736.1, read as the reverse complement.
CATTTACAGCTGTGTTGGTATAGTGTGCTGTATTTGTGTACTAAACTTCCAAGAACAGTGTGTTAAAACTAGTTGCTTATTGTAATTATTCATTTGGCTGTGCTTCCTTAGATTTGGCTGTTGCTCTCGATTTCTGGCTTCTCAGATTCTCACTAGTAACGAATGAGTAATGAGCTGAATTCTGTGGAGGAAGATTAATAAGACTTGCCACTGAATTATAAAAGAATTGGTCTAACATTTTGGGGAATTCTGTCATAATGCAATGGTACCCTAATACTGAATGCCAGCTCTGCCTCCTCTGATATGACTTCATATTGGTGAGTACTGTACTCCGTAAACTACCTGGCAGTACTACTACATCAGAAGTCTGTGGAGTGCATGCTAGCCAAGTAACAGCTAATTAGATTCTGTAGTACTCTGTGCAAATCTAGTTATTTGGTTGATATTATTGAGCCATCTAACTACCATGTTCACCTGAAGCCAGATGTTTTCACAATTCCACTTGCATGTCATGGTTGGTACTGCAGACACTTAGCCAGCCTACAGTACCAGTCCTGACGTACAGATGCAGCGGACAGTCCTTGAAGATGGCCAGAAACACAGTATTGCTTGTATGTCAATGGTCACAGCACATGCAGTTGAGAAAGTCTGGATGTATTGTTACTGGGAAGTTCTGCACAGCTTGTTTGAAGAACCACTGTTCGTGAATGTGTTTTTTTGTCTGATACACTCCAAGCATCTCTGCTGCCATAGTGTGGCTCCAGCGTACTGCAAGCATTTGAGCTTTGACCATGTAATGCCAATCATATGTTTTGGCAGTGGCCCACAGATGTTAATGGATTATACTGTTACTTTTGAAATTTTACACATTTTCAATTCCACTGTAAAATTCAATATTGGTGTAGTGTGGACAATGCAATTCCCTTAGAATCTGGGAATAAGGTTCTAGAAATCATTATTCCTGTGGCTTGATTACTTCTGTGACCCTGTTAAAATCTGAAGTGGAGTTGCTGCTTGGGATAATGTATTTCCCCAAGCACAAGTTGTTTTACTGTTCTGTCCTTTTTGTATATGGTGGCTTTCCTGCTTTCAGTTGCTGTTTTTTAGTATGTTTTGGGTTTTCTTTCACAAAATTTTTACTCTGTCCATACCTCTCAACCTCTTGGCACAAGAATTCTGAACAAAGTAAGATAAAGGATGGCACAAAGGCCATCCACAACAGATTTAAATATTTTTTTAAATAGAAAGTTGCAAGAGTAATTGTATTTGCATGCATTTTCTGAAGGGTATGAAGTCTAAAACTCAAATGCCTATCATTCCACTGTAACTAGCCAAAAAATCTCCATAAATATGAGGGGAAAAAATTGGGTATTCTGCAAAATTCTGGCCAGTTGAGAGGTATGCTCCTACCTATCTTGATTTTTGCACAAGAATCTGACAGGTTTTAATTTTGCAGACATTTTTGAACGATAATGAAGTCTGGAATTGAAGTTTATAAGATGTGACCCTTTTCATCACTAGGGTGTATAACACCTTTTTGTGTCCATATTGTGCAGTTTTCTGCAGTCTCTTTTTATGGAGTAATTTTTCTGTTTCACTGGTGACTATTTGCGACTGCAGTACTGAGCTTGTTTTTCAGTATATTTTGAACAGACCTTTTGAATCATGGCCCGCTGTAATGGTTAGGATTTCATTAAATTTGTGTAATCACTTAAACAGATTATTGGTAATCCATGGCATTTTAAGTAGAATTTTCCTACTGTTAGTGTAATTACAATTTAATAATTTTATGCTAGTTTTCCCTATTCTGGCGATTTAAATGTTGAGGGTACATGAATGCAAAACAAACCATGTCTAATATGCAAGTTGTGGTAAAGAATATTTTTGTGCTCGAAAATAACTAGCCTTTGGGGAAGAATCAGGCTGTTTTTTCACATCTACTGTTCCCTTTTAAGGGATGTACCACTTTGCTTCTGCTTATTTTAAATGTGCACTTTTGATAGTAATGCCTGTGTAGTTTGCTTCCACTGCACTTGTATTGAACTGATGATTAAGCATAAAGGTCAGGGCATGGCTTGGTCTGCCTGTTTTAATTGTGTTTAAAATTTATAGATGTCTGCAACATTGGGTCTGAGAGAGCATGTGATAAGATAATGTCCCCAAGCTTGACTGGAAATTAAATAAAACGTATACTTTTTTAGAGGTTTCTGAGATGGTACATTTTTGTTAGCACATTCGGGTATTTTTTTCTCCTTTTTTGTGCTGTATTGGTATTCTTTGAGTTGTCTATCCCATTATCTCTTGTAACAAGCATTGACTGAATCCTGTTATAGAGGTACACAGATGGTTTGTCTAGACCTTACCAATGATTGATTGCAGGCCAGCTCTCCGTAGCCAGACAATCCCATACTTCTAAGCACAAGAAATCAGGACAAAGCCATAAACAAAAAGGGGGGGGGGGATTCCAAATCATTCAGATGAAATATTCATCTTCTAAAATGTCTGTTACTAGAATAACAGGTTTTGAGTTTTGTCTTTTCTGGAGAATATAAAGTCTGAAACTCAAAGGTATATCTTTCATTTCTCAGTGAGTTGCAATAAAACTACAAACTCATGAGGAGCAGACTATAAAAATCTGCACAGTTAGGTGTCGGACCCAAGTGCTGGTAGAATAGAGAGCTCTAAGTGCTAAATTTGATTTACTTTCTTACCCATGTACTGCTGTACATAGTTGTGTGCGTTAGTACATACGCACTCCTACGTATGCTTCATGTGTAAATTTTTTATTTTAGAACAATTGTTCTTTCCTTAGTCTCCTTTAGAGTGCTGCTCTCCATTTATAGAGCAACACTGCATACTTGGACTAGCTGTTAAAACTTTCCGTCTGCATACATACTATTAAAGTACCAGAAGAGTGCAGAGCATATTTACGTAAATTATATGTATAATGGTTAGACTGATGGCCATTAAAAATCTGTTTTACAGATTTGCAGGGAACTGTGAATGGGTGTGAACAAAATGAAACTGGTGTACTCTTCTCTAGATAGAGTAAGGTGTTCTGTAGAAGTTCTTTGTATCTGCTGCCATTTGGTAGTGTGGGTGTTGACTGCATTATAAGCACTTGCAATCCCTGTAGACTTCCATGATCTCTGGAGGGCTTATGGTTTATGGGCTTGCATCTCTTGACCTTGTTTGCATCAGCCATGTTGCATGATGGCAAAATTATAGTAGCTAAACTCTTGGTTGCTTTTTTGTAAATTAGTTTCTTTTATGACTGATTTTTAAGGGCAAAATGCATCAGTTGGACTAATACCATAAAATCGCACTATTTGAATCCTCTCAATTGAATGCAGTTAATTGATGCTATGAGCTCCTTTTGTGCTATGTTATGTACTTGATTCCGCCCATCTCTATTTGACTACTGCATTACTGTGAGCAAGTCAATCAGGCAGCGCTCCTGGTTTACCCTTAGTTGTGCCTTGTTCATTTAGTTAGTTAAACCGATCTTATGCCAATTCCTTTTATGTTGCTGTCTACAGTGGTGTTGCGTATGACTTGAGTAATCTTGGCATTTGCCAGGCATACTGTTGAAAACATTGCCCTGCAGTCTACTGGCACTTCGGACTCCTTGCTTTCAGGCAGTGTCTGACACTAGCCCCGATTAGACGGCAAACAGCCGTTCCATTTTTCCGTTCATGAATGGCACTTGGAATCATTGCCCTTTTTTTTTCCCCCTGGAAGAGTAAAATCTTTTTTAATGCAGAACAGGCTAAGCATGAAATACAAAAGCTTATCCAACAAAAAATGAGCCCTTGATTAGAAGGGGATTCTGACTCTCATTCTTTTAATATAGCTCATGGGACACCAAGGGGCTGGAAGGAGGCAGCTGTAAGTGAAACAATTGGTTAGTTTGTCATGAAACGTTTTACAGAAGTCCTTTTGTTTTATAGTAAAGCATTTTCAAATACTTGTGATGATACCAAAGTAAACGCTGCCTTTTCTGTTTGTTTTTAATGCAAAAAAAAATGTGGATATTTGGGATGCAAAAAGTGCAGAAAGTGGACAATAGCATGTTTAGGTTAACTCGTTCACTCCAGTGAAGCTCTGAGAGTTTGCACTGTAATGCCAATGGGCAGAGCCTAAGCCTCTTGACAAAATGAAATTGTGTCCTCTCATTTCAAGCAGGTGTTCATATCTCTGGAACCCATAGGGGTTATGAAAAGTATAAATTGCAAACTCTTCAGCACAAACAATTTTTATAGTGGTAGTGTTCTTTAGGTTCTAGATCGTAAACAGAATTTTAAGTCACAGTAAACCGTAAGTAACTATTACGTTTGTAATATTTTGTAAACCACTTACAATATCTCAGCAGCCACTCGAGTTACTTGCACACACTGTCAGCAGCAATTTATTCATCTAGCTTGAGAGGTTTCATATGAGGCTAAGGAGTTTGTCTGTGTTGGTTGTTGAGATTTAAAAAATGTGAAAATTATATGTATATAAATTAATGGCCTAAAAAGTTAATTAAGCAATAACCCACAGCTGGGTGTGGGTAATGCTAGATTTACCCGCTATTGGTGTGATTTGGTTACGAGGGCGAAGTCCGAGTGACTATACAGAGCCAGCTGTGGGTAAATCCAGCATTGCCCACATCAGCTGTGGGTTATTGCTGTTATACAGTGACATTAAGAAGAAAAAATACATTTTCTTTAATGTCTTTGCATAATGCCTCTGTGCTGCGCTTCCATGGTTTTCTGGTATCCTGGGGCTCTATCTGATGTACTGCACATGTATATGGGAATTGTTCCCATGCTTACACAGTGCATCAGTGCTCTGCAGAGGTAGCAATGGAGAAACTAAGATCTCCATTGCTTTTTTTTTTTTTTTTTTTTTTCTTGAAATAAAAAAAAAATCTGGAGACTTTTTATGTTTGGGAGAGCTTGGGCAGACAAAGGATTATTGGGTAAGTTTCTTTAATTTTGCAGAAAGTACCTGATTATCCTCTTATTTTTGTCTACACCATCTCCCTCGTTAGTTTCAGGTCTTCCTTTTTCATTTTGGGCCGAAAAAAGAGAAAAAAAATTAGAGATACTAATTGGGGGAGTGGGGGGGGAGTCCAGGTGACCAGACCTTTTTCAGTTTCAGATCCTGTGCCAATAATTAAAATGCAGGGTAATAAAGTAAAAATAAGACTGGTGCTTCCCCATCTAACCGTTGAAAATTGGAATTTAGGGAATGGGTAGTAGGACTTATTTTGAAGTTATAAGCTATTTACGAAGTTATAGCTAGAGTGGGGTAAAATGAAGGAGTTTAAAAATATAGAACAATCCAAGACAAACCTGTTAGCAGCTGAAAGTGTTCTGTGAAAAGAAAGGGCAATGGAGTGATTAAGTCAGATCTGAGGAAGGGAAAACCCGAAAGTGCTTATCCATCCGGTGGTGCACCTTTTTGTCGTTACATATTTTTCTACAAACATTTCCTTTTTTATCAAGGATTTGTTTTAATAAAGGATCTTTTGTATGTCCATGGTGGTTTGTTCGTGACTTTCACGGAGTTTAAAAATATGGTGAAGATAAAAGAAATGGAGAGATGGTCAAGAAGTAACATTTTTGGCAGGCTCTCTAAATTATTTTAAGTATTGCAGAATAAGGGGAATTTCTCAGAGCAAGAGGCACAACTACAGAGTGCTGAAGAGAAAAGAAGGTTGTACCCACTGAGCAAACTCTGAGCTATAATATATAACATGTCCTGTTTTTTGTTTATTTTGTTCTTTATTTCTTTGTTATTTATAGCACTTTGTGTACTGTGCATTTTTCTAGCTAGTTTCACTGTGTGTGAGGTATTAACTGGAAATTGTCCACTTTTATTAAGCATCTGTTGGGTTGTTTGTTTCTGATAACTTGTTGCAGCTAAACTCTTTTTTTCTAGAGGCTCCTTTAGCTGTGCTTAGAACTTTCATTGAAAGGCTCACTGCTGCTTTTCAGCTGTGAGAAACATTTCTGCAGTTTGTTTCCCACCCTCCGTCCCTGTTGGTATAGTGTTTTTATAGTTGGTGGCTTTGCAGGTGTGTGTGTGTGTGTGTGTGTGTGTGTGTGTGTGTGTGTGTGTGTGTGTGTGTGTGTGTGTGTGTGTGTTTCCTGCCTTTCCTGTGGGTAGTCTAGCCTGGGTATAGATTTGCTGTGTCCAGGACTATTTGTAGGCTTCTGGGGTCCAATCCTTTCTGTGTTGGAGGGAAGCCTTCTAGCTTAATTTTGTTAGAACTAGCCAGTTTTTTGTTTCAGCACTTGTTCAGAACTTATTGTAAGCACTAAATAAGCTACAAATTACTACAGCACTCAACTTTCCTCACTGTCTAGAAGAAAACAGTTTCTAGTACTTAACAAATAAGCATCTATCCAGGCATGTCTAAGGGTCAGCCCCTGGTGTTTTCTCCTGTCTACCTGATGAATCTGGGCATCTTGTGGCAATGCAGTAATTGCTTCATTTACACAGACAACCCTCTCCTCCTACCACCCAACACTACAACCTGTGAGAGATGCACTTGTATAGCCAAACTGGAAGCAAAGCTCTCTTCACCCAAGACTGGACTAGACAGTCAAGAGGAGAAGGTAAACACTTGCACCGCACCACACTCTGCACATAGTCCCTCAAAACCTACACCACCAAAACACACACAGAAATACAAAACACACACCTACATTGCGGAGGCTCTCAGTAAAAACCTGCCCAAGCAACTGGGACCTCCAAAGCAGGAACACAAGCAACCTCCACCCCCCAACGCAACCCAAATGACACATAGCCCACAAACTCAGTGTGCCACTCAACCACAGCCCATAAGGCATAACAACGTACCAAACATTCTAGTCATAGGTGACTCTCTAGTCAGGCACACTGATGTTCCACTCACCAGGCTAAACGAGGAGAAAGTTACTGTCAGCTGCCTGTCTGGTGCCAGGATCCGCTACATAACGCATGCACTCGGGTCACTCCACAACAAGTACAAATATGACTGTCCTTTGTCCATGTTGGTGTGAATGACCCAAGACGTGCCTCCTTGGACTACATGAAAAGGGACATGGAGGAGCTGTCTGATCTTGTAGCCCAGGCAGGTATGACCCTAGCCCTGAGTAGCATCCTGCCATCACCCAGAATGATACCACAGTACAAGGACAAAATGATTGACTTCAACAATTGGCTAAGCTTCTGGTGTCATTCTAAGGGGATCCAGGATCTGTCTGCCTGGGATGACATGATCAACAAGCCACGATACTTTGCCAGAGATGGCCTGCACCTGTCACCCCTGGGATTCCAGATACTGGCTAAGGCTCTAGCCATCCCTATAGTGCCTTTTTTAGGCAAGGTTCAAATGACAAATTCACCACCCTAACAGGTACAGGCAAGAAGAATCTGAGGGTATTGCTACTCAATGATAGAAGTCTAAACCTCAAAATGCACACTCTCGAGGCACTCCTTAAAATGGAGAACATCGACATCTGTGCAGTGACAGAGACCTGGTTCAATGCTCCAGAGAGTACCCCTGCATTACCAGGCTGTAATTCATACAACACCTTTCGGCCACCTAACCTGGACCGAAACACTAAAGGCGGAGGCGTGTCCATATTCATTAAGGATATCCACACCTCCAGGCTAGTTGCTCAGCATAATGCATCCGAGATTATCCAAGTGCAACTAACTCTGGGCAAGACCGCAATCCAAATTGTAGCTTGCTACAGATCCCCCACCATGCCCCAGGATTCCCACTCATTTCTTAATACACTGAAAAATATTAGGGTACAACCTAACACCCTAATAATGGACTATTTCAGCTACCTTACCATTAACTGGGAAGACTACTCGTGTACCAGCTCTTGTGCTCAACGTTTTCTGGAATTCATAAATTCCAGTGCCATGGATCAACTTATCCATACCCTCACCAGGGGCAGTAATATCCTAGACCTGGTTATTACCAACATGGGCAACCGGTGCTCCATACCAGAGGTAAATTCCTCTGTTAGATCCGACCATAAGCTAATCCTCCTAGACATCCACATCCCTCCTCCAGCCCCCATTAGGGAAACCACAGTAAAAAATTTCTCCAACGCCAACTTCACGCTTTTTAAGACAGAAGTGGCAAACTTCACGACACCCATGCTGACGGACGATAGAGGTATGACTGAATCCTACACAAATGCACTTTATAAGCACTTACATGAGTGCATGGATCATGCAATCCCGAACAGAACCAAGATGCTATCCTCCAAAAAAGGAAGCCAATTTGGTGGTCCCCTGCCATAAACTCTACAAAATTAAAAAGAAACTGTTGCAAAAAAATTGGAGAAACTCCCTGGTCAGCTTCAGTAGGAAGCCGAGATCCCTCATAAAATCCTCCAAAGCTAGTTATGAAAACAAAATCACCACTGACTCTTAAGGCAACCACAAAGCATTCTATAGCTGTCAAGAATCTCAATGGCAACACTCAGATCTGCTCAGAGTTGCAGCACAATGGCACTAAATATACAGAACCAACGGATATTGCCAGCATCCTGGCAGATAGGTTCAGTGCTAACTTTACCCCTCTGTCATCCCCTAAAGGGCCCATCTCTATACCAGAAGAATGCAAAGTTCCTGTAATCACGGCTCTACAGGTAAACACTATCCAAAGCCAAGAACACAGCATCCATGGGACGTGACGACATCCCAGGGTGTGTTCTACATGAACTACAGAGCAAACTGGCACCCCACCTAAGTACATGTTCAATCATAGCCTCACCTCAGGCTATGTGCCCACTGAATGGTGCACAGCGACAGTTATCCCACTCCACAAAGGGGGATCCACCACAGACCCTGGAAACTACCGCCCCATTAGCCTAACGAGCCTGGTCTGCAAGGCTGTGGAGTGTATCATCATGGAACTTATAAACAAAGACATTGGTAATCTCCAAACTCAGGACCCCACCCAGTTCAGGTTTGTAAAAGGCAGATCATGTCTCCTAAACCTGATAGATTTCTTTGAAGCAGTCACCAAAGCCGTAGATGAGGTTAAGGTGGTTCACGCAGCCTATCTAGATCTCGCCAAGGCTTTTGACACAATTCCCCACTCTGGAATTATAGATAAACTCACTAAACTGGGTATAAATCCCTGTCACAAGATGGGTTGCCAACTGGCTCACTGACAGAACCCACACTGTGAACGTAGCAGACTCCAAATCCAACTTCAGACCAGTGACAAATGAGTACAACCGGGTTCAGTCCTGGGTCCTCTCCTGTTTGGCATCTACTTCTCTGAAGTACAGGCCAACATAGAAGGTCTTTGGCTAATGAAGTTCGCAGATGACTGCAAACTAGGAGCCATAATCAGAACTCCAAAAGATGTGGACATCTACAAAAGGGCCTTGCTGAGACGGATGCCTGGTGTCAAAGCCATGGCCTCAAGCTCAATGCCAAAAAGTGCATTGTCATTCCTTTTGGTAAAAACTCAGTACCCATGAACTACCACATAGGTGGTAGTCTAACACCAAAAGTGTGATAAGAGACCTTGGGACACAGGTGGGGACAGTAGTCTCTCCTTTGATAATCACATCGCCACAGTAGTCAGGAAATCTTATGTGGCACACCTCATCACAAAAGGTTTTTCATCCAGGAAAAAAGAGGTCCTTGTTCCCCTCTACAAATCACTCATTAGACCCATTATAGAGTACAGTGCCCCTTTTGGTATGTACCTCACAAGACATCTACAACTGGAAAGGCCACAAAAATACCTCAGAGGATTACCGGCCTCAGAGATGCCCTATGCAGACTCTCTCAAAAAACTGCAGCTTTACTCCGTTGCATATCTCATACTCCGAGGCGATCTCTGCCTAACACACAAAGCTTTGTCAAACCCAGAGCTTTTAGACATGCTCCACTTAAAGAAATCCCAATCCCTACGAGCTATACGCTCTAGGGACCTAAACCTTATCACCACATTAAACAGAGCATGCTGGAGGGACAGATTCCTGTCCCAGAGACTTCCCATACGCTGGAACAAACTACCTATCTACATCAAAGCTCCTCATTAGCACTGTTCAAGAAAAATCTTGATTGGATGGGAGATAATAAATTTACCCCCGGGATCACTTCTGTGGCTCTGCTCGACAGTGGCACAGGAAAATAATTTTCTTGGGTGGAGAAAGCCAGGGCACCTTTGGCTAGGCTTATATAGGCCCTAGGGCCAATAGCCTAGTACCTACCTATACTATGTATGAGTTTAGAAAGTTATTTGGAGCAGCTTTTTTTTTTTTAACTCCAGATTGTGAAAACGTTTAGCACAGTAACTTGGACAACAAAGTAGGATTGTTGCTGGGAATGTATAACCCGAAGAATAACCAGAGATCTGTAAGCTTATTGGATGGATTTTTGAAATTTTATGAAAATTTGTATAAAGTGAAGAAATATGGAAATTTAAAAAGTACAAATAACGTATTTATGGAGGACTTTAATATGCCAAGTTTAGTGGTAGATTAGTGTCAACAATTAACAGCTGAGATTTTTTATGCATCCCAGTTTTATCCCCTCTATTACCAGCAGGCAAGTCTCCAGGAGTAGACTATTCTGGTAGAAATTTGGAAGCTAGGAAGGAAGAAAACTATGAAGATTTGGAAGGTTTTTGTTTAACCCTATCCTAAAATAGGGAGAACACCAACATTCCTGGGGGGGGAGGGGGCTGTGATGGCTCTAATAACCAAGGTGGTAAAAGACTATACTTCATATAGGCTTATTTCTGTTTTAAACCATGATCTAAAATTGCTAAGAAAATGGCAGATGTGTTGTGGAAACTGATACAAGATCAGTGTGCTTTTCTGGAAAGGAGGCAAACATCTGACACACAAGTGGTGATACATAGGGAAGTGGAATGTAAGAAACCACCACTTTTGTTGGTGGGCCTTAATGCAAAGAAAGCATTAGACTAAGCTGGCATTTTGTGAGAGGGGCAATGGAAGCATTTGCATTCCCCAATTTCCCTGCTGTAATGTTATTTAGGAGAATATATGGGGATCTGAGGCAAAAATAGGAGAGTTCCTTTCTGATGAGCTGTTTGAATAGAGGAACCAGGTAGGGGTGTCCTATTTCCCCTTTATAGAACCACTGGTAAAGAAAATAAGGGACTCAGAAATTCAAGGATATAATTGGTATAGTCTGGGAAAAGCTGGCTCTATTGTCAGATATATTATACCTGACAAAACCAGGAAGACATTTCTAGTGTTGTGGAACGTTTTTAGATGGTTTCACATCTTTTCAGGATATATAATTCATGAAACTAAAAGGCAGCCATGGTAAATTATGTACCCACACATGAATTTGTTCAGAAATATCCTTATTTATGGGGACATGATAAAATGAAGTATTTTGAGTGTTTTAACAAGGTTTCTGTTATGACAGCTAAGGATATGTGGGAAGAGACCAAACAAAAGAGAATACAAAAACTTTGAAACTGGAAGCTATTGTCCTGAGTGTGGATAACAAGATAAAGCAGAAAGTATTTGTCATTTTAGTTTTTTGTACGGGTCTGACGTATTTTTATCAACCAGAGAAGAAACTGGATAGTAAGAGAATTAAAGAATATATTTGGGTGGGAAGGAGGGCAAGAGTCAAGTGCCCATGTCCTTCCAATAGAACAAGGTGGTGTAGGATTATCTGATTTGAAGGGATATTTTAGAGCTACACAGTAAGGCAGTGGTTAAACTAGCAGAAAGCTACAACTTGGTATTCAGTTACAGTAGGAACCCATTTTATGAGCTGTTTCAACATTTAGGTTTAATGATTTACTACATTCTGTTACAGGAAATGTGCCCTTTTTAATTTAACTGTTTTCCTTATTGATTTTCAGGTCACATTAGTAGTGGTTTCTTAAGCTAATAGCTGTGAGTGATATTTTTAACACTAGTTTTTGCAAAAAGTCCAAATTCTGATTACTCATTTATTGCATGGGCTGTCATACATTAGAAATGAGTAGCAAAAATAGATGCGAACTTCCTTGTATAAAGTGATTATGGATATTTGAATTATTTCTTTTAATTAGTGGCATTTCTTTTGGGTATTTGACGACTTTATAGCTGTGAAAAGAAACTAATTTCTTTATTGGTTGCCAATTTGACAGTTGCACTGATAAATCAGTTAAGTCCCCCTTTTTTATGTAAGAATTTTGATAGATGAGAAGGTAAGCTTTTGCCTTTGTCCGAAGGTGTCTCTCCTTTAAAAAAAAAATAAAAAATTCCAGGTAGCATTGGGGGGGGGGGGTATTTAGTTTAACTTTACTGTAGTCCTAGGTTACTCCTCAACCCCCCCCCCCCCAAAAAAAAAAGACCAGGCTCACACAGCAATACAGAAAAAATATATTCTGTGTTAAATGTTTTGCCTTTATCTTGCTGAGCTGTAAAGAAAAAAACAAAACGAAAAGCATCTGTTTTGTAGCTGTTTGGCATTCCACTTTCATCTCAATTATACATTTTTCACATGTATCTATTGCACCATCTAGAAATGTGGAATTGTCCTGTATTTGTCAGAAGAAAAAATTCAAACGAGTCGCATCTGCCTCAGGTGATGAATTTTATTAGCAGCTAACCAGATTACACAGCATGTTGGCCAAGATGTCCGGTCTGGACTGATCTCCTCCTGATCTGATCAACTTGTTTACTGACGTCAACTTTTATACTGCAAGCAAAACAACATTTTTGTTACATTTCTGACCGTTGACAGTTGGCTATGAAAAACGTATAGGATAAACATGTTTCATCACAAATTGCCTCAAACCCACAGCTAGTACAGAATGTTCAAGAAGTGCAAAATGTTCAATTAAACAATGGTAGCTCAAATTTTCCAGGAGACACAGCCTGCCCTAGTAAATTAACTCTTACTCTGCCGTGCGTCCTTATCCCAGGCTTCACTGAGCTATAACCAAATCTCTTTATTCTGAAATGCAGAAAACGGACATCATTCCGGTTCATAAGCAATGCTGCATTTTGCTTACAGATGAGGCCCATCTTTGATAGGCATATCCCAACAAATAACATGTTCACTTTGCAAGAACAGGAAAAAGACAAATAACAGTTTTTAAAACTCTCAACATTTCCCCCCGAAAGCACTTTTATTTGTCTTTTATTTCAGCAATATATGGTAAAAACTAAGTTTTTCTTTGCATACATTACTTCATTGGCAAGGCAAATTTTTAAACTTCAAAAACATTTGCAAAGAGTCACATTTCAATGTATTCACTTTCACCAGTCTGTTGCAATTGCTGGTCCATCGTCTTCGTAATAGCAGTATCAACCAGTCTTTGTAGAAGACCTCTGATGCAGGGTGTACAACAACCGCCACATACCACCACGATAGCCACAGCGACTCCAACGGACACCAGGAAACTGCTGATGACATGACTCCATTTTCCAAAACACGCTTGTAGAAAATCTGTAAAGGGATTATTCACCCCAGAGTTCTCTGCCAATTCTTTGGATAACATCTCCAAACCTTTCAAAGCTCGAGTGATACTTCCATCAGGCGCAGTGTTTGGAATATATGTACAACAGAAAGTCCCAAACATCTTGCAGACTCCTCCTTTGGCCAGGAGCATATCCAACGCAATTCGATTCTGCCATGCCACCTGTGAAGTGACCTCCAGTTGTTCAGCAATTCCTTTCAATGCATCTTTGGTATAGTTCACAAAACGCTGCTGGTTATAGTAAATGTAGTTGATACAGTCCACATTCTTATTAGGTTGAATCCAGACAAAGATGGATGTAAAACCAGCTGCTATTTGGTTTATTGCTTTGTATTCATCAGGTACGCCTCTTGGTATGCCAATGCTATCGATGTAGACACCGTTATCTAAAGATTGCTTCGGTGCCTCTCTTTCTCCTACTCAACCACTTCGGCTTTATTTCAAGTTCTCTTACGAAATTGCTTGCTGGAACTGGGAAAATGTAGAATGGCAGAATTAACTTTACAAGTGCACAAGTTCCCTTCCAGGGAATCGTAAGCCTTGATCTGAGTTTGTTGTCTCCACATAACCACCATACGTCGTATGAACTACGAGTTTGGTACTCCAGAAATGGATTCCCATTGCCATGCACAGTAACATTGCAATAGTTCTGTCCCATATTGCCATAATTTTTCCCTTTGCCATCTCTGGAAATGCACATATACAAACCTGGATAGGAAATCGCTGCAAGCGGTTTCTAAACTTTACTTATGACCGGAAAACGCTGAGTTTCATCTTTGCATTTATCTTCAGTTTTGTTGAATAATTTCAACGGACGCGTTGGGTTACCTTCATCTTGCATCAATGGGACTGTTGCTAATTGCTGTTTACCTTCAGCACAAGAAATAGTTTTCACGATGTGCTTCCCTGGTACTATATCTAACCCAAGATAACCATTCATTATGGTGTACGAATCCCGTCTCGAGTAACAATTGTTGTTTTGTGCAGGCAAAATCTGCTTTATTTGTAGCATTCTTAAGGCTTTGTACTTTAAGTTGGAGGGTCCCCAAAGGATCAGTTCTAGTTGGAAGAGACACTCTGATTCCATAAACTCCTGAATCACTTTCTTGTGGTGACACTGGTTATAGTAACTACTCCAGTACCTTGGAAATGCACAATTTTTATTCTTTGCCTGCTTTTGTCTTTCTCTGGTATTACTGCACCACTCGTTTCCCATCCATTCACATCTGTTGACCACCAAACACTTGACCAGGACGTACAGTCTCTCTTGCACAAGTATTTTGCACGAGTCAAATTATTATTGTTCCATTTAGAACAGTCCAAAATTCCTTCACAAAGTTTCACCAGTAACATCTGTTTGCGCTTGCAGCACCACCATTCCTTTTTCTCTTGCAACTGTTCCTTCTCATATGGACATATTTACTTTCGCCACCAAAATCATCATAGTGTGACGGTTCAAGTACCAGTTGAACATGGCTATCCTCCCTAAGGACTACCTCGCGCCGTTGGTTCTTCACTGGGTTTGAGATGAACTAACCCCTATTGGGCTAATCCCCCTTTGTAGCCAGACTTTGCGCTCAGAGGTCCGGTGGAGTTTGACCAATATCAATGGCAGAAGGAAGAGCCTTGAGTTTTTTTTTACAGTGGGTGATCTAAATCCACGAAGTCCTTTCAGCGATCTTTACAGCCGTAGGTGTCGAGATGAGTACTAGGTATGGGCCTTCCAACCTGGGGGATGACCAATTCTTTCTCTCCACAATTCGGATCCGCACCCAGTCCCCAGGTGCCACGCTTAAGGTTTCATTTCTGGAATCTGCAAAGGAGGCATTGGTTACAAGAGATTTGACATTTAGCAGCTTCTTCATATCCGCTAGATCCTCACCCCCCTCACGTTCCACTGGCAACCATCCTTGCCACTGCGGGACGCAATATGGTCTCCCAAACAAAAGTTTAAATGGTGTAAGTCCTTTGTAGGAAGGCGAGATTCGCATGTACAGGAGTGCAAACGGAAGGCACGCAGTCCATGACCTATGTGTTTCTGCCATTAGTTTGCGGAGCTTACTCCAAGACACCGTTGTCTTTCCACCAGTCCAGCTGATTGGGGATGGTAAGCACAATGATTTTTGAGATCAATTTGAAACACTTGACCCAATTTCTGAATAATCTGGTTAACAAAATGAGACCCATTATCACTGTAAATGCGTCTTGGTAGGCCAAATCGTGGAATTATTTCTTTAGTCAAAAGCTTTGCTACTGTTTGTGCATTCGGATACTTCACTGGAAAAGCTTCTACCCATTTAGAAAAAACATCAATAATGACTAAACAGAACCTTTTTCCCTCTGAGGGTGTCAATTCAATAAAGTCCATATAGAGTGTGTGGAATGGATACAGAGGGGTAGGGAATGCCTGCTGAGACTTCTTAACTCCTCCCTGAGCATGATACTTTGCACATAATAAACAAGATAAACAGAATTGCTTTGCACAAGGTGAAAACCCTTTACACCAAAACACCTTAGACACTTTTTTGAATCATCGTCTGTCCTCCTACATGGGCAGGTCCATGGCTAACCAATGCCGCATACCTAAAAAGGTTTGAGGGTAATACCATTTTGCCATCTGATGCCCTATACAACCCACTCTGAGTGATACCATATTTTACCCAACAACATTTTTCCTTCTGTGTTATCAATGTTTGCATTACTTTTAGTGTCTCTTAAGTCTAAGAGGTGTCCGGGCTCCAAATCATTATCGTGTAAAAGCAAATAATTTTCTTGAGCTGCCTTTTTTGCAGCCATATCAGCAAGGGCATTTCCCCTGGAGACAGGATCTTTTCTGTTGGTATGTGCGGAACATTTACATATCGCTATCTGAAGTGGTAGCTGCACTGCATCTAACAACTGTAAAATTAAATCTGTGATTTTATTGGTTTGCCTGTCGCAGTAACCATTCCCCTATTCTTCCATAGTTGAGCGAAAACATGTACAATGGAGAAAGCATATTGACTATCTGTATAAATTGTCACTTTTTACCCTCCCCTAAGGTACAAGCTCGAGTCAAAGCCACCAACTCAGCTGCCTGTGCAGAATAAATGTTGGACAATCCTTTTGCCTCCAAAACTTCAGTTTCTGTGGTGACTGCATACCCTACTAGTGTTTTTCCTACAGTGTCTTTCTTTGCTGATCCGTCTACAAACAAAACGAGATCAGAATCTATCAACGGAATATCCGTTAAATCTGGTCGGGGAAGTACTTTGTCATGAATGCTGTCTAAACAAACGTGTGGAGTACCTTCTTCTGGAGTCGGCAAAAGTGTCGCCAGATTAGGAGTAGTACATCTTTCTAAGGTCATATGAGGCTGTGTCAGCAGCACTGTCATACACAACAAATGTCGACTAGGAGATAAAAAGGTTATCTTATCTTGCAAAAGTATAGTAGCTACTGAATGTGGAACCTGCAATTGTAATGGGTGAAACAAAACTAATGATGCTGAGGCTTGTACTGCCATGGCGGCCGCCACTACAGCTTGAACACAATGCGGCAATGCCCTTGCAACAGGATCTAATCTGGAGGAGTAGAAAGCTATCGGCCTCTGTTTATCCCCATGTACTTGTACCAGAACCAAAGTCATATATCCTCCCTTACAATCAACCATTTGTACAAATGGCTTAGAATAGTTCGGAAAACCCAAAAGAGAGTATCCTGCTGTCAATTGCTTAATTCTAATAAATGCCTGTATTGCCTTATTTGTCCACTGTATATTATTCTTAGCCACCATGGGAGTATCATAGATCAGTGCGGTCAATGGCCCTACTTCCTCAGCATAGTTAGGGATCCAACTTCTACAAAAATTAGTTACACCTAAAAAGGACATCTCCCGCTTAGTCGTAGGCATAGGTGCCTCAAGAATTGCTTGTTTTCTTTTGTTCTCCAATTGTCTACCTGCCTGCGAAATTAAATAACCCAAGTACTTTACTTGTGCTTTCCACAATTGTAACTTTTCTTTCTTTACCCTATGTCCTTGCTCAGCTAAAAAACTAAGAAGGGCAAGGGTATCCTTTCTACAACTTTCCTGCGTGGGTGAGGCCAACAAAATATCATCTACATACAACAGAACCTGGCTTCCCTCTGGGGGAATAAACTGAGCTAAATTCGCAGCCATTTCTTGTGCGAATATTGTCGGACTCTCAATAGCCCTGTGGCAATCTGGTGTAGGTGTATCTTTTACTTTGATAAGTGAATGCAAACCAAAATCTACTCTCCTTATGTAGTGGTATGGAGAAAAAGGCATTGCTTATATCTATGACAGAAAAATATCTGTGCTGAGGTAATAAATCATTAAGTAATGTATAGGGGTCAGGGACCACCGGTGCTCTTGGGATCACAGCCAAATTAACTGCTTGTAAATCCTGAACCAACCTCCATGACCTATCCGGTTTCTTTACAGGAAACAGAGTATTGCAGGGCGAATTTGGGCATTCAACAAGAATTCCTACCTGTTTTAGCTGCTCAATGACTGGCTTAATTCCTTCCTCCGCTTGTTTACTTAGCGGGTATTGGTGCTTACGAGGTCTAAAACCTGACTTTGGAGTTATACAAACTTCACCTGCTGTTTTCATCAGTCCTATATCCCCTTTACCTTTTGACCAAAAATCTACAGGTAAGGCACTTAACGCACTATCTTCCTCTTGAGTTAGGAGGATTTGTCATGCCATTTCTGTTTTGTCATCCCTGAGGTGCACACTTGATTGTGCCCAGGTCACCCAATTTAATCTTTGTACCTGGATCTGTTGATCCTTCAACTGACTTTCGGACATTGTGTCCCAATTTGTTACCTTTTTCGCCAAATCTACCCAATGTGTCCCTACCGCTTTAGTAATTGAAATATGTGGGCTATAACCTGAGCGATATAAAGAACTCCTTTCCTTGGTCAAAGTACAGGTCACTACTGTATTACCTTGCTTATCCCAAAACATATCATTCAAAATTATCCTTGCACATTTGTGCCTAAAGAATTTTTTCAAATTCTTTATCCGGACCAGGGGCCTGTCTGTAGTACATGGTACAATGTAAGTGCGCTGTGCCGCAACCTGCAGTGACCCGCTCCTAGATTTACTTAAAGCTAGGTTGATCAAATCTGTATCAACCCTCCCCGGCCCGTTTGAAATCAAGTCCTGGCTATACCAGTAAAACAAGTCTTGTACTCCTTGTACCACCAAGCCATCTGCTAACCTTTTCACCTCAATGCCTTTAGGTGTGGGAATTGCCGCTATTCCAAACAAATGCATCAAATCTCTTCCCAGCAAATTAACTGGACAAACTTTCGATATAATTACCCTACACCTAACAGTTTGGTTTGTTTGCGGATCTGTGAACAATAGAGGATGAGACGGTGGTTCCTTATAGATTTTCCTGTTTGCCGCTTTCACAAGGACAAACTCATCTGTTTCGCAGTTCGGGGGTAGAACTGCTGGACCCAAAAGTGTACGCGATGCACCTGAATCGCATAAAAACTCCACTTTCTGTCCCTCAACCAAAAACTCTCATGAGTTTTTGATCCAGATACATAGCAATACCCAAATGTGCCAGGTTTATGACTTCAGTCACAGTCCTGCCCTTCCTTAATTTCCTGGGTGTCCTGACATTAATCGCAGAGTGTCTGCCTCATCATCGCAATCGTTCTCGCTTTCTTCTCTACAATAATCACAATAATGAATTTGGCGCCTTCCTTTATTATCATATAGTCATGCAGAGCCCTTGTTCGTAAGCTGTGGGGGATGTTGCCACTCTTCGCAGTCTGCAGCAAAGTACCCACGTCTACCGCATTTAAAACATTCTCCACTTTTAACCTCCCCTCATATTCCTCTGAATGTCCACCCTGTTTATACGACGTGTCCCATTTCGGGCCCCCACATTTTTGTATGCCACCACGGCGCCCTTGCCACCTTTGGTACCAAAAATATACCACCATCATCCCCTACTGCTAACACTTGTACTTTCTTTTTCTTTTTTAAATTGAAATTTCGCTCAGCATGCCGTGCATATTCAAACAAAGGTTGCAGTCTACATGTTCTGTGATCAACCATATGCTTAGTTATAAAACTATTTATCGGAGCCTTACCTTTAAGAAAAGCGTTTTTCAATTGCTGTTCGTACGGACTATCAGTAGTCTGATCCTGCGGAATCATCATTCCACAATGGTTATTGAACACTTCTGTCAATCTTACAATATAGTGATCTACAGATTCATCATCATTTTGGATGCACTGATTTATTACTGTCCAATCTGCTCTTGGATGCCACTTATCAGAAATTCTCCAACAGATCAGTGACTCGCGTGTCTAACACCCCAGAATTATGCTTTAATGTAGCGCCGTCATCTGCCTTACATGTCCAAGTACCACAAACTAAGTGCCAATCTGGACCCAGGATTTGTCGCACTACTTGATGATCTTCGTGTTTCGATGTTGCAGTCATAACTGTAGGGTACTCCTGCCGGCAGGCAGCCCGAGGTCGGACAGAATATCAAAGTCTGGGTCCGGCGTCGGCTGTATCAGCAAGTACCCTGACGGCAGAACGCATGGGTATAAAGCTGACAGCCGACGCCATCTTCTCCAGTCTTTCTTGCGGTGCAAAGCAGTTCGCTAGTTGTTGGTTGGCGTTTTCAAGACAACGTGGTGTGATTGTCGTCGGTCCGAAGTTTTCTACTTCTCTTCTCAAAGCTAAGTACCCCGTTGGGGAAACCTTTTTCTTGCTCCTCCGATGTCAGAAAAAGTTAATTGTGTATCGTGTGGAAAACAAATACCTCATAAAGATTTCCACTCTTACGGTCTACCTTGCTTAGGCCCTGACCACAACATTTTTTGCTGTCTGTTCTGTGCCAGGTTTAATTCTCGCACTATCAAGCGTAGGTAGGATTGGGCCTTGAATTACTTTGGTAGACTATTTAATTATAGGATGTCGTCGGATACTTTACCGACTACCGGAATACAGAAGAAACGCAAAGACAAGGACAGGCCTCCGAGGTCCAAACAGGATACTTTGCAGCCAGAGCCAGCTTCGGTTCGGGATGCCGGTGAGTGCTTTTGCAGCCCCTGTCTTCCGCCACTTCAGAACCGATGGCCGACACGGACTCCCATGGGGAGCCATCTAGGCCTAGTATTTTGTCTGCTGCAGGACCTTCGGACATTGCTCCTTCAGATGGGTCCGGAACCGCTGTGCAGGTACCGGCTGTGCAGGTACCGGCTTCTGAGGGGGTCTTCAGGCCTTCACATATTACTATTTCCACAAAGACAAAGGCTAAGTCAAAGACTCCTGTTAAACCCAGACTTTCTGCTCAAGCTTCTTTGGATTCAGCTCCTAAGACTCAGAAGCAATTACTACGGATGGCTGAGGATTTATTAACTATGATTAGGGGCTCTCACCCTCCTCCTGAGAAAAGGCCTAGACAGGATATCCCTTATGATTCCTCTGATCAGGCTTCTGTATAGTCTGTTTCTTCCTCTGATCAGGATTACTCTTTTCCTCCTTATGAGGATTCGGATGCAGAGGATTCTGTTCCCTCTGCCTCTCTCCCTGAAGATTTCTCTTTTGGGGAAACCTTGCATGAGATGAGGGAGCACTCTGCCTCTCCCCCTGAAGATTTCTCTTTTGGGGAAACCTTGCATGAGATGAGGGAGCATTTTCATTGGGAAGGTTAGGATTATTCTGCTTCCAGAAAGAGACTTGGGGAATTTCTTCTTCTCTCTCAACACAGGCCTTTAGCTATTCCTGTTGTACTTGACATTGTGGATGATGCCTTCTCTGAAGCTAACTTGAATCCTGATTCCATGCAGCCTGCTCCTTCTAAGCCTGATAGACTTTACAGGGTCCCTGATTCCCATCAATTCTTAAGAACCCTTCTGCTGATCCTGAAACTATTTCGCAGGGTTCTAAGGCTGCTAAGGCCGCCTCCTCTAAGAATCCTATCCCCTCTGAAAAGGATTCTCGTGCCTTGGACAGGTGGGGCAAAAAGGTTTATACTTCAGCTACCCTTTCTATTAGAGCTTTAAATTGCCAGTTTCACATGTTTAAGTATCAACAGTGTCTCTTATCTGTTTTAAAACAAAGGCTTTCTACCTTTCCTGCATGTGCTGAGGACAAGGAATTACAGGATGTGTTGCATGCAACTGAACAAGTTAGCAAACATAGTTTACATTGTGGTTTTAATGCCTTAGAGGCTTCTTGCAGGGCTGCTGCCTCTGGCACTGTTATCAGGAGACATGCTTGGCTTCATGAGCAGAATTTACCTGAACAAGTTAAGGCTAAATTGCTAGATGCCCCTGTTCAGCATGATGTCTTATTTGGATCTAAGGCTGAGGAGGTTATTAAAAAGATGGAAGAAAAAGCCAAGTCTATGCAGACTGTAAAAGATTTTTTGCATGTGCAGCCTCCTTGGCCCTCCAAAAATTGGTCTTTTCCCACTTCTGACAGGCCTCAAAGAGGAAGATGTAGACTCTCCAAAGGTCGGGCTCAGGCCTCTTACAGATCTAGACAGTGGACTGCTTCTTCACCTAGAAGGGGAGAAGACAGACCTCAAACCCAAAGAAAGCAGACCCAATGACTCCCTCTGTTGGGCTTCAGGTCCTCCTTCCCTGGATGCCCCTCTCGGAGGAAAACTTTCTCTTTTCTACCAAAATTGGACTCGCGTTACCCAGGACAAATGGGTGTTAGACGTGATTTTGAAAGGCTACAGATTCCACTTTCACACTCTGCCAAGGCCTTCTGGCTGGCCAGATCTGCCAAAACATCAGTGGACAGAGGCCTTAAATCAAGTGGACATTTTATTAGCCTTAAGAGCCATAGAACTTGTTCCACCTCTAGAGGTGGGGAAAGGTTTTTACTCAAGACTTTTTCTGGTCCCGAGAAAACAAAACTCCTGGAGACCTATTCTGGACCTCTGAATATTAAACACCTTTTTGGAAATTCCAAAATTCAAGATGCTTACACTTCAACTTCTTCCAATGCTCTCGCAAGATGCTTGGATGCTAACATTGGACTTAAAAGAGGCTTACTTACACGTCCCCATAAGGCAACAATGCAGAAAGTACCTCAGATTCAAGGCAGGCTCGAGACACTTCCAATTCTCTGTACTGCCATTTGGCTTATCTACTGCGCCCAGAGTTTTTACCAAATGCCTGGCTCCAGTAGTAGCTTACTGCAGACTTCAGGGGATTCAGATTTACCCCTATCTGGACGACTGTCTAATTCAGGCAGACAGCAAAGACCTTTTACTTCAACACCTGCATTTTGTTCAATGTCTTATCCTACTACTGGGATTCTCAGTGAACACAAAGTCACATTTGATTCCTTCTCAACGAATGACCTTTTTGGGAGCTCTTCTAGACACAAGTTTACAGATGGCCTTCCTTACTCCAGAAAAACAGTTACAGCTGGCTTCAGTCTTCAAGACCTTGGCAACATTGACTCTGCTCACTGCAAGGAAATTCCTGCAGGCTTTGGGCTACATGGCCTCTTGCATCCTGTTGATTCCAAATGCGAGGCTTCACATGAGGAAACTTCAATGGTACCTAAAGTATGGTCTCAGCATTGCCACAGTCTGGATACAATGATTCCACTGATTCCCTGCCTCCAGAAGGAATTTTTTTGGTGGTCCAGGGCGTGTGTTTTGAACGAAGGGAAGCCCTTTCGTCTTCCTCAACCTACTCAGATCATAACCACGGACGCCTCAGATTATGCTTGGGGAGCTCATTTTCTAGACAAATGCCAACAGGGTTCTTGGACAAACAAACACCTTCTATGGCACATCAACTTGAAAGAAATGTTAGCAGTCCAAAATGCTCTTCTAGCCTTTCAGACTCTTTTGAAGACAGGACCTCTGCTAATTCGAACAGACAATACCACAGTCATGTGGTACATAAACAAGCAAGGGGGCTGTCTCTCTTACCCCCTTTGCAGACTTGCCATGACTTTATGGGACACGGCCCTAAATTTGAATCTGGATCTTCAGGCACAGTTCATTCCAGGAAATCAGAATCTCTTAGACAGCCTAAGCAGAAACATTTTGGATCCTCACAAATGGATGCTGGATCCCAACTTATTCAGCATGATAACTGCAGTTTGGGGCTGTCCTCAGATCTGTTTGCATCCCATCTCAACCATCAGTTGCCTCTTTTGCACCAGGTCCTTCCACAAGACAGCTTGGAAAGTGGATGCCCTGTCCTTCAGCTGGAGGAATCTTTCGGGATATGCCTTCCCTCCTGTTCCTCTTCTCCCTCGGGTATTGCTAACGATAAAGCTGGACAAACCCAGACTGATCATTTTGATAGCTCCAAATTGGCCTCGTCAGTTTTGGTACCCAACTCTACTGCACCTTTGCTTGGAACCCCCTTGGAGTCTTCCTCTGACCCATTCTCTACTGTCCCAGCATCAGGGTCAGGTATTTCACTCTCAAATCAAGACACTCTGCCTGGCAGCTTGGCTCATCAAAGGCAATTGATACCTTCTTCTCTTCCTAAACAAGTTTTGGATATTCTTTTGGAAGCTAGGCGTCCTAGTACAAGGAAATCTTATGCTTCTAAATGGAAAAGATTTTGTATTTGGATGCAGGATCGTGGCTCTGATCCTTTAATACCTGATATTCCCTCTATTTTACTTTTTCTTTCAGACCTTTTGATTAAAGGTCTTTCCTTTTCTTCCATTAAAATTCATGCTTCTATTTCGGCTCATTTCAATTGTGATCCTCCCATTTTTTCCCACCAGCTGGTTAGACAATTTCTGAGAGGAGCTAAGAATTTAAGACCTCCTAGATCTCCTCCTGTCCCTCCTTGGGATCTCAACTATGTCTTGGAAAAGCTTACTTTGCCTCCTTTTGAGCCTGCTGCCTCTGCGGATATTAAGTTCTTATCCTGGAAGACGGCTATCTTGTTGGCCTTGACTTCTGCCAGAAGGGTGTCGTTGAGTTACAATCCCTCATGGCTGTGGAACCATACCTAATCTTCCATCAGGACAGAGTTTCCTTGAGGACCAATCCTACTTTTATGCCTAAGGTAGTTTCTAGAGTGGCTCTAAATCAGACTATTCACCTTCCTACCTTTTTCCCAAAATAAGGGGGAAAGGATTTTGCATTCATTGGACGTACACAGGCAACTACGTTTTTACCTAGACAAAACTAAAGATTTCAGAAAATCAGATCAATTGCTTATCTCATTTGCTTCCAGTTCTCTCGGTAAAACTATTTCTAACCAAACTATTTCCAAATGGATTGCTCCTGGAATAAGATATTGTTACTCCCTTTATGGAAAACAGATTCCAGGTACCGTCGGGACTCATTCTACTAGAGCAGCTGCCACTTCAGCGGCCTTTCTCAGAGGAGTTCCTACCAAGGACATTCTGGAGGCTGCCACTTGGAGCTCTGTGCATACCTTTTCCAAGCACTAACCTCCCTTTGTACTCTAAGTCTAGAGAAGGCTTTGCCTCTGCTGTCTTGCAGGGTCTTCTAGCTGCTCCTTCTTCATAACCTCCTCCCATGTTCTCAGCTTTGGGATTCTACCCTACAGTTATGACTGCAACAGTGAAACACGAACATAGTACAGTTGTGTATACCTACCATAAATGTAGATGTTCGAGTGTCTTCACTGTTGCAGTCGTCATTCCTCCCTCCAGACCCCTCTTGTTTCTTTTTGCTTACTGTGTTTCCTTTTCCACTACCTTTCTGGTGTATTTGTGTTTCCCTTGGGACACCTTTTGGTTTTATGGGTCTTCTGACATCAGGGGCAAGAAAGGCTGGAGAAGATGGCGTCGGCTGTCAGCTTTATACCCATGCGTTCTGACGTCAGGGTACTTGCTGATACAGCCGGACCCAGACTTTGATATTCTGGCCGACCTCGGGCTGCCTGCCGGCAGGAGTACCCTACAGTTATGACTGCAACAGTGAAGACACTCTAACATCTACATTTATGGTAGGTATACACAACTGTACTTTCTACTTCTAAACCATTTAGATGATAACTTAAACGCATACCAACTATGTCCTCAGTAAACTTTTGAAAATTAACCTTGGGATGAGGTTAATCCGTAGCTCGTTTTATATCCTCTCTAGCCCAGGGACGATAAACTAAAATAGTTGGCTCTTGTCCAACATCCCCTGCTTGTGGGTTTGCAACTTGTATTAAAGGAAGGGCTTCTGAGTGGTCAAAGTTTAATGGCCCAACTTCCTTGCCCTGCTGGTCCCGACCATAACTGCATAGGTTGGTCTACCTGTTGCAGAGCAACCTTGGGTACTACGGGAATTTGCGGGTAAATTGGAGGGGTCGCAACGTTTCCTTGAGCAGCCAATAACACACCCTGCTGTACAGATCCCACATCTTCAGACTGATATTGAGGAGGTTCCACCGGTACAGCAGCAGCAATTTTCCCATAAGGTGGGGCAGTTGCCTGCCTTGTACCGCACAAACTGTATGCTCATCCTCCTTATCTAAAAATAAAGCTACTTTTCCACTTGGCACTAGTGATCCCTTTTGATTTTTTCTTTTTTCTGGCACTGTTTTTCTTTCTTTTATAG
Source organism: Protopterus annectens (assembly GCF_019279795.1). Lineage (NCBI taxonomy): Eukaryota > Metazoa > Chordata > Ceratodontiformes > Protopteridae > Protopterus > Protopterus annectens. The sequence continues at coordinate 279,320,609 of NC_056736.1, read as the reverse complement.
CTAGTTTATTTGCCTCTTCTAACCATTTTTGTGCTTGGGGAAACCCCAATTGTCTTTGTTTTCTAGTTCCCGCATCTCTTTTCAAATCTCTAACCAATTTTGCACAGGCATTCTTATTCAGTGTACCATCAAAAATCATATCTCCACTTCCACTTTTTCAAAAATTTAACATTATTTTTGTTTAAACCTTTCATATACTTAGCATCAACATTTAAACAGGCATCACTCTCACACTTGCAGCAACTCGAACCCATGTTTCCCCTAGATTTCTTATTTTACCTTCCCTTTTTTTTTTTTTTTCTCTTCTCAGGTATTTAGGACTGTCAAAATTATTTTACAGGGCTTATTATAAAATGGGACTATCTTACGGGTGACCCTAACAAAATAACCGTAAGTAATCCTACCCATCCTTAACTAAAAATAAAACCTTGTCGACAAGATTAAATTGAAAGAAATTTATTTTTCATCCTACCTGAACCAGATCAGACTGCGTTTCCCCTTTTCGTTCAGAAACCATCCCTCAGAATAGGGATCAGAGAGCGGCCGGCCTCTTCAACGACAAGTCAGTCGGAGGGCTTTCAGTTGAGGGAATCTTAAGATGAGAAACCCTCACCAGCACAGGTTTTTCGGTCTCTGTCGGTCTGATCCGTATCTTCGTAGAGGTTTCCGGCTCGAAGGACCAAAATGTCAGAAGAAAAAATTCAAATGAGTCGCATCTGCCTCTGGTGATGAATTTTATTTTATTAGCAGCTAACCAGATTACACAGCATGTTGGCCAAGATGTCCGGTCTGGATTTATCTGATCTCCTCTGATCTGATCAACTTGTTTACTGACCAACTTTTATACTGCAAGCAAAACAACTTTTTGTTACATTTCTGACCGTTGACAGTTGGCTATGAAAAACATATAGGATAAACATGTTTATCACAAATTACCTCAAACCCACAGCTAGTACAGAATGTTCAAGAAGTACAAAACGTTCAATTCAACAACGGTAGCTCAAATTTTCCAGGAGAACACAGCCTGCCCTAGTAAATTAACTCTTACTCGGCCGTGCGTCCTTATCCCCAGGCTTCACTGAACTATAACCAAATCTCTGTATTCTGAAATGCAGAAAACAGATATCATTCAGGTTCATAAGCAATGCTGCATTTTGTTCACAGATGAGGCCCATCTTTGATAGGCATATCCCAACAAATAACATGTTCACTTTGCAAGAACAGGAAAAAGACAAATAACAGTATGTTTTTAAAACTTTTTCTCTTAACAGTATTACAAGTAAACTCTTATCTGAAAGCATTCCATAACTAAGCTTGTTAAACACGCTCTAATGCCATAAACTGTGCTTTTAAAATTACCTAGAAAATCAAATTTAGTGTAGTAAACAGCCGTTTAAATGAAACCAAATAAGTCTCCCCCCCCCCCCCCTTTAAATGGGAACCTCTCAGCTTAACTACTGATGGCGAAATTAAACTTCACTATCAAGGTGCTGTATCACTTGGAAGCTAGAAGGAAAAAAATTGATAAAGATCTGGAACGGTTTAAGAGTAGTACTAACATCCTGGGGGGGGGGGGGGGGAAGCAGTGGTAACTGTAATAGTGTTCATGTTTTATAATTGCTAAAAGAATGGCAAAAGTAATGCCAAAAGTGATTAGATATGGTTCATTGTGGCTTTGTGTAGGGGAGGCATTTGACAGCATTAACAGAGCACTTATGATCCAGAGGGAGGCAGAATGTAAGAAAATACCATTTGTTGGTGGTGGGGCTTGATGCACAGAAAGCATTTGATAGAGTAAGCTGGGACTTCATGAGCAGGGCACTGGAAGCATTTACATTTCCTGAAAAGATAAGGTTGATTTTAGGAGGATATATGAGGAGTCGGAGGTTAAAATTAGTGGGTGGGGTCCCTTGATTTATGCTTGAGCAGAGGAACCAGGCCAGGGGTGTCCTCATTCCCTGTTATCGCATTATGTTTAGAACCATTGGTGAAGCAAATGAGGGACTTGGAAATTCAAGGATATAATTGGTATGGTAGTCAAGAAAAGCTGGCTTATTTGCAGATGATTTTTATACCTGAGACAACCACCATATTACATACGCAGTCAAGTCTATCAACAGCAGGTACTGTTACGACGCTGTCCTAGTCCATGTTGGAGTGAATGACTTGTGATGTACTTCCCAGGACTGTATGAAGAGAGATGATTGAGCTTGCTGAAGATGTGTCCCAGTCAGTTATGTCCCTAGCCTTAGGCAGCATTCTACTGTCGGCCAGAATGATGCCTCAATACAAACAGAAAATGATTGACTTTAACAATTGGGTTAGTTTCTGGTGTCATTCTTGGGAGATCCAGTACCTGACAGCCTGGGGGAGATATGATCGACAGACCACAATGCTTTGCCAGAGATGGCCTGCATCTGTCTCACTTGTGCTTCGGTCTTCTGGCAAGGGCTCTCGCTTCTCCCTTGGTGCCTTTTTTATGAAAAGTGAGGTTAAAACTACCAACATAAATTTCAACAAAACTCTAAAGGTCATGCTGCTAAACACTAGGGGTCTAAACCTGAAACTGCACTCATTGCAAGCATTCTTAACCCCTGGAAGATGCTGACATCTGCGCAGTCACAGAAGCCTGGTTCAGAGCATTTGTGTATTCATGGAATTGGGAATACCCAACAGAACTAAATTATTCTCCAAGGAAGAGTAAACCTGTCTGGTGGACATCTGCAATAAATACATTTTATAACTGAAGGAAAAACTTGCTGTCCAGGACAAAGGAGCAGGTGCCCAATTGAAAGCTATCTTTCCTTGGCCTGAACAAGCAAATAAGAGCACTAATGAAGTCTTCCAAAGCAGAGTACAAATTGGCCACATCTACTAGAGGCCTTCACATATGTCTGCAATCTTAAAGGAAGTGCCCAGATCTGCTTAGAAAATACAGTTGTGTACACATCATAAATCTAGATGTTAGAGTGCATTCACTGTTGCAGTCATCACATTTGGGTTATCCCTGCCAGGGTAACCGCCGGCCCGAATACAAGAGGCTTAGGATTTCTGTATCGGTTGCTGTCGCTTCAGAACTGATGTCAGGTCGTCAGTGGTATAAAGTAAGGCAGCCGACACCATTACATCAGTTTTTCTTGCCCTAACCTGTCAGGAGCCCCCAAGTAGGAACCAGGTTCTGGTGGAAGAACCCCACCAGTAGAAATTTAAATACCAATAATTCCCTTGTAAGGAAAGAGAAGAAAGGGGGATGGTGGGAGGGAAACCAGGACTGCAATGGTGAATACACTCTTGACATCTACATTTATGGTAAGTGTACACAACAGTACTATGATGTTCTTCATCTCACATTGCTGCAGTCCTTACATATGGGTAGTCCGCTGTCCTCGGTCGGCCCGAATACCAAAGTATTAGGCTGACGACGGTCATGGCGCTCAGATCTGACATCAGGCGTCAGGGTATTAAAGCGCATGACCGGCGTCATATCCTCAGTCTTTTTGCCGCATGGTCGATGCAGAAGCAGCGTTTGCAAGTGCCGTTAGGTTGTGAAATTTTATTCGGAGTTTCAGACCGAAACCAAGTTGGGCTAAGTACCCGTTGGGGAATATTTTTCTTTTTCTTGCCTCAGTTAATTCCGGATGTCAGAAAAAGTGAATAATTGTATTTCTTGTGGGAAACTGATACCGCATAGGGATTACCACTCTCTTTGTATTCCTTGTTTGGGACCTGAGCACGGCGTGGTGTCGCTTGTGCTAGGTTTAATAAGCGCACCATTAAACGTAGGTTAGATTGCGCTAGGCTTGTCTTCGGTAAGCGGTGTAATTATAATATGCCGTTGGATCCTCCGCCCGCTACCGCGAAGAAGTGCAAGGACAAATCTTTAAAGTCCAGACAGGATGAGTCGTCCGTTCCGGCCGCCGGATCTTTAGAAACCACGGTGGAATCTGTGGGTCCAGCCGAGGTTTCAGTTGAGTCTCAGGGGGAGGCTTTAACTTTGCAAGATGTGGCCTCTCAGGAGTCAGGTCAGGCTGAGGGGGCCTCTCAGGTTGCTGTTCTCCCTTCCTTGCCTAAGGTGGTTAGGCCTTCTCCTTCTGTCTCTAAGGCTCCTTCCAAAGGCAGGCCTGGTTTGCCTTCCACGGGTGTCAGTCCTAGTTCTGCAGGTTCTGTGCCTAAAAAACACATGCTTAAAATGGCGGAAGATTTAATTTCTTTAATCAGAGGTTCTATGCCCCTCCTGATAAGAGGCCTAGGGTGGAGCCAGAGGTGGAAAGTTTGGAGCAGGCTTCAGATTACTCAGAGTCTTGCTGAAGACATTCAGGATTTTCCTCCTTATTCTGATTCAGGCAGAGGATTCCACTCCTTCTGCTTCTCCTCCAGAGGATTTTTCTTTTCAGAAACCCTGCATTCTATGAGGAACATTTTAAATGGGAAGGTCAGGATTTCTCAGATTCCGAAGAGGCTTAGGGAATTTTTGTTTTACCACAACATAGGCCCTTGGCTATACCTCCTGTTTTGGATGTTGTTCAAGGCGTTTTCTCAGAGTCTTCCCTTAATCCAGACTCTCTGCCTCCTGCGCCAGTAAAGCCAGACGGGTATTAGAGTACCTGAGGCTCATAAATATCTGTATGAGTCCAAGGGCTGACCCAGAAACTATTAGCCAGGGACCTAAGGGTGTCAGGGCTTCTGTTGTAAAGAATCCAGTTCCTATGGATAAAGATGCTAGAGCTTTGGATAGATGGGGTAAGAAAGTGTATACCTCTTCCACTTTAGCAATGAGGGCTTTGAATTGTCAGTTTCATATGTTGAAGTATCAGAATTTTCTCCTTACTCAACTAAAATCTAAAGTGGATGCTTTGGCAGAGGGCATAGAGTGTAAAGAATTACAGGATTTGGTACATGCCTCTGAATAGGTGGGTAAGCATTCTTTGCAGTGTGGTTTCGATGCTTTACAGGCTTCTTCCAGGGTGGCTGCCACTGGTTCAGTTATTCGCACGCCTGGCTTAAGGATCAGAATTTGTCAGAGCATGTTAAAACTAGAATTTTGGATGCTCCTTTACAGTCTGAAGTTTTGTTTGGTTCTCCTGTGGAGTCTGTCTTGAAGAAAATGGAAGACCAGGCTAAGTCTATGCAGACTGTTAAAGATTTTTTGCAGGTGCAGCCTCCTAAGTTTAGCAGGAATTGGCCTACTAAGGGATGGGCTTATCCTTCTGATTCACAGTCTAGGGGTAGATCTAGACGTGGTAGGGGCAGAGCTCAGAGTACTTTCAGGCCTAGAACATGGAGTTCACCTGCACAATCTACAGGTGAGGGCAGGGGCCAGTCCTTTCGTAAACAGGCCCAATGACCTGCATTTTCAGCTGCCAGATTCTTCCTGTCTGGCAGCTCCTTTGGGAGGAAAGTTGTCACTCTTCAAGCAAAACTGGCTTTTTGTCACCCAGGACAAATGGGTGTTGGACATTATAGACCGAGGCTACAAGTTTTATTTCCATACATTGCCTCCTTTCAAAGGCATGCCAGACGTTCCTCCTCAGCAAAGGGTAGAGGCTCACAAGCAGATTTCTTTACTTCTTCAAATGGGGGCTATACAGCAGGTCCCTCTGTCAGAAGTGGGCCTAGGATTTTATTCTCTCCTGTTTCTAGTACCAAAGAAAGGAAACACTTGGAGACCGATTTTGCATTTATCTATCCTCAACATATACCTGGACATTCCAAAATTCAAAATGTTGACGTTGCAACAACTTCTACCTCTGTTGGGCAAAGATCACTGGATGGTAACTCTGGATCTCAAAGAGGCTTATCTTCATGTTCCTATCAGGCCCAGTTGCAGGAGGTACCTGCGTTTTCGGGCTGGGACTTTACATTATCAATTCTCTGCATTGCCATTTGGCTTATCTACTGCGCCCAGGGTGTTCACAAAGGTTCTGGCTCCAGTGATAGCCTTCTTACGGTTAAGAGGAATACAAATTTATCCTTATTTGGACGATTGCCTGATTCTTGCTCAAGACAAGTACGAACTTCTTCATCTACAGTATGTGATGGCAGTGTTAAGGTGCCTAGGGTATTCTGTGAACGAAACAAAGTCCAGTCTAGTACCCTCTCAGGAAATGTGCTTTCTGGGTGTGAGACTGAATACAGCTTCCCAGATGGCTTTTTTGACCCCGGACAAGCAAAAGAACCTTTCTCTTTACTTCCATCAATTGTCTCTACGGTCCAGGCTGACTGCAAGGACAGTCCTTCAAGCCTTGGGGTTCATGGCATCTTGTATTTTGGTGCTTCCCAATGCCAAACTGCATATGAGGAAGCTACAATGGTATCTCAAAAATGTATGGACACAACACTGCCAAGATCTGGACACTGTCATTCAAATAATACCTTGCATTCAAAAGGAATTTTTGTGGTTGGCTCAGGAATGTCACCTAAACAAGGGACTCTCTGTGACCCGACCAGAGGCGAGTCAGATTTTAACGACCGATGCCTTGGACAAGGCTTGGGGAGCGCACCTCAATGGAAAATGGGTTCAAGACACGTGGCCTGCCAGACTTCAACATTTACATATCAACTTGAAGGAGATGTTAGCAGTCCAATTTGCATTGATGGCTTTCAAGGATTTACTTCACCCAGGGCAAGTGTTGATTCAAACAGACAACACAACTGTCATGTGGTACATAAACAAGCAAGGGGGAACCCATTCGTACCCTCTTTGCAGGCAAGCAATGATTTTGTGGGAGACTGCTCTCAGTTTACACCTCAATCTTCAGGCAAGGTTTCTACCAGGAGCACAGAACTCCTTAGCAGATGTTTTGAGCAGACAGATAGTGGATCCCCACGAGTGGAAATTGGATCCTCATGTATTTCGAAAATTGACAGTGATATGGAGAACTCCAGACCTAGATCTGTTCGCTTCTCCACTAAATTTCCAGTTGCCAAAGCTTTGCACAAAAATGTTTCATCCCACAGCTTGGAAAGTGGATGCTCTATCATTCAGTTGGAGCAATCTTCACGTCTATGCCTTTCCGCCTCTGCCTCTCCTCCCCAAGGTACTTTTGAAGGTCAGACAAGACAAGCCCTCCATGATTCTAATAGCTCCAGATTGGCCTCGACAGCACTGGTAACCTCTGCTGAGGAGTTTAGTACGGGAGCCTCCATGGCCTTTGCCTTCGATTCCGCACCTTTGTCTCAGGAGGGCAATCATTTCCTCAATGTCAGGATTCAGTCCCTGCATCTAACAGCCTGGCATATTCTGTTCTAGAACCTGGAGGGTCGCAGCTTCCACAACAAGTTTTGAATGTTATTTTGGAGGCCAGAAGGCCTAGTACAAGGAAAGTTTATGCTGATAAATGGAGGAGATTTTTAATTTGGAGCAAAACAAAGAGCTTTGATGTTTCCAGGCCTGATTTAAGTGTTTCTCAATATCTTACAGAATTATTAGACAAGGGTTTGTCTTTCTCCTCTATAAAAGTTCATGCTGCAGCCATTTCTGCTCACTATGACTGTGACCCACCATTATTCTCTCATCCTTTGTTTAAGCAATTTCTTAGAGGGCAAAGAACATAAGACCCCACGTAGAGCTCCTACTCCTGCCTGGGATCTCAATTTTGTGTTGGAAAAACTTACTTTACCTCCTTTTGAACCTGCAGCTACTGCTGAGTTAAAGTTTTTGTCTTGGAAGACTGCTTTTTTGTTGGCTATTACGTCTGCTAGAAGGGTTTCTGAATTACAGGCTCTAATGGCAGTTGAACCCTTCCTAATTTTTCATAAGGATAGGGTATCTCTGCGTACTAACCCTACTTTTATGCCTAAAGTGGTTTCAAATGTGGCCTTGAACCAATCAATTCATTTGCCTACTTTTTATGCAGATCCCCAAAATAAAGGGGAGAAAATTCTGCACACTTTGGATATTCACAGGCAGTTGCGTTATTATTTGAGCAGGACTAAAGGGTTCAGACAGTCTCAGCAGTTTGTTTCTTTTGCTTTAGGTTCTCAGGGGAAACCTGTTTCAAAACAAACTATTTCTAAGTGGATTGGCTTTTGTATTGCTTTTTGTTCTCATCATGGTAAGGAGATTCCGGCTGGAATCAGACCTCACTCCTCTAGGGCTACTGCCACTTCTACAGCTTTTTAAGGGGTAGCTACTAAAGACATTTTGGAAGCAGCTACTTGGAGTTCAGTGCATACTTTTTCTAAACATTACCACCTTCCTCTTTATTCCAAATCTAGGGCTGGGTTTGCCACTGCAATCTTACAGGGCATTTTGGCAGCTCCCAATGCTTTATGATTTTGCCAGCCTCCCTTTACCTCTGCTTTGGGATTCTACCCATATGTAAGGACTGCAGCAATGTGAGATGAAGAACATAGTACAGTTTTGTACCTACCATAAATGTAGATGTTCGAAGATCCACATTGCTGCAGTCAATTACCCTCCCTCCTTCCCTCTGTAGTTTGGAATGGTTGTATGGTTGGGGTGGTAGCTGTTATTTGTACATGCCTTTTGGGAAGTATTCTATTTTTGGCTGTGGCCTTTCTTTTTAGGGCCTTCTGACATCTGGGGCAAGAAAAGACTGAGGATATGACGTCGGTCATGCGCTTTAATACCCTGACGCTCTGATGTCAGATCTGAGCGCCCATGACCGACGTCAGCCTAATACTTTGGTATTCGGGCCGACCGAGGACAGCGGACTACCCATATGTAAGGACTGCAGCAATGTGGATCTTCGAACATCTACATTTATGGTAGGTACAAAACTGTACTTTTGTGTTTCACTGTTGCAGTCATTACATTTGGGTTGATTCCCAAAGCTGAGGAAATGGGTGGAGACAGTCGAGGAAACTAGGGGCTGGCTATGATGCCCTGTAAGACAGCAGAGGCTAACCCTGCCCTGGATTTAGAGAAGAGATGGGTAATAATGTTTGGCAAGTGTGAACAGATGTCCAGGTGGCAGCCTCCAGGATGTCCCTGGTGGGGACTCCTCTGAGGAAAGCTGCAGACGTGGAGGCTGCTCTGGTGGAGCGAGTCCTGACCCCCTTGGGGGGGAGGCTTTCCATGTTTGTAGTAGAAATAGATGCAGTGTGCTATCAGTTTGAAAATGGTTTGTTTGGAGATGGCTTTGCTTTCTGCCCCCTGTAGCAAAACTAACCAGCAATTGATCAGACTTTCTGAAGGATTTAGTCCTGTCTAGATGAACTCTGAGCTGTCTGTGCACATCTAGTGTGTGCAGGATCCTTCCCGCTTGTTCTTGGGATTAGGAAAAAAGTTGGGCAAATGAATTGATTGGTTGGGAGCTACACTGGACAGCACCTTAGGCATGAAGGATGGGTTAGTTCTGAGGGATACCCTGTCAGGGAAAAGGAAGGGTTCCACAGCCATGAGTGCTTGCAGCTCAGACTTCTGGCTGAAGTGATGGCCAGAAGGAAAGCTGTCTTCCAGGAGAGAAACTTTAGCTCTTCAGAAGAAGCTGGTTTGAAAGGGGGCAGTGTGAGCTTTTCCAACACAGTTAAGGTCCCAAGCTGGGGCTGGTGCTCTTCTTGGTGGCCTCAAGTTGCTAGCCCCTCTTAGGAACTGTTTGATCAAAGGGTGTGAGAAAAGGGGCTGCTCAGTGGGGAAATGAGCAGAGATAGCAGAGGCATGAATTTTTATAGAGGAGAAAGAGGCTACTGTATAGTAGGTCGGCTAAGTAATCCAGTATGAGAGGGAGGGTTATGCCGTGTTGGCCCCCTTAACCTGGATCCAGGTGCAGAACCTTTTCCATTTGTCAGCATAAGACTTTCTAGCGCTAGGGCATCTGGCATCATGTATAACATCTAGAACCTGTTTACTGAGGTTGGCAGATTGATCCTGGGTTAGGGAATAAGCCAAGCTGCAAAATTGAGTCTTCAATTGGGGATGCATGAATTCCCCTTCCCTCTGGGTCAGGAGGTTTGGAATTTGAGAGAGATGCCATGGTGGCTGTGTGGACAGACTGCACAGCAAGGGGTACCAGTGCTGGTGAGGCCACTCTGGACCTATAAGAATTGTCTTTGGTTTTTCCTTTTATTTTGGGCAGTACCCTGGGGATGAGAGGTAGTGGAAGAAAGGCATATACTGATTTGACCTAGGGGAAGGGCATGGCATACACTTTCCAAGCCATGCAGTGATGCTCCCTGGTACAGAATTTGCTGAGTTGATGGTTGGTGTGGGAGGCAGAGGTTGGGGTGCCTCATTTCTGAGTTATTAGGGTGAAGGTTCTTCTGTTGTGCTGCCACTTGTGTGGGTTCAGAAGATTTCTGCTTAATTGGTCTGCCAGAGAGTTGAGAGAGCGTGGTATGAATTGTACTAACAGGTGCCATTGCACGGCAGAGGCTTGTGTGCGAAAGGGTTATGGCTAGCCTACATAGAGGGTAGGAGCGAGTCCCTCCCTGCTTGATATACCACATCACAGTGGCGGTGTCTGTTTTGATCAGGAGAGCCTTTGGGGAGAGAAGGGGCTTGAAAGATATCAAAGCGTGCTGGGCAGCCATCATCTTTTTGGTTTATTTGCAGAGGGATTTGCTGTGAGCTCCATTGGCCCTGCATGCACCTGCTGTCCAGGTGTGCACCCCAAACTTAGCCTGTGTCTGTGGTGAGGGTCTGGGCAGGGGCTGGTGAGAAAAGTAGTCCCTTGTGGGAGCATGCTGTTGCCCACCAAAGAATCTTTTCTGAGGCAAGGAATCATAGGTATAAGTATCCAGGTCTTGAGAATGTTGACACCAAAGACTTTTTTAGGTACCATTGAGGGTTCCTCATATGCAGTCTGGCATATAGAATGAGTAGTATGCAAGATGCCATGAACCCCAGAGCTTGCAAAATCTTCCTTGTAGATAACTGGGGTCTGGTGGCTAGTTGAGAGAAGTAGGCTGTCAGGAAAATATTCTGGTGTAAGGAATGCCATCTGGGATGCTGTGTACAGGCTTGCTCCTAGGAAGATAATCCTTTGGGTGGGCACCTGTTTGGATTTTCTTTCATTGATTGTGTACCCTAGGGAGGTTAGTAGGGCCTTTACAAAGGCCAGTTGCTTGAGCAGCTTTTCCTGGCTGGCTGCCTGAATAAAGCAGTTGTCTACGTCTGGGTAAATCTGGATATTGCTTTGTCTGCAAAAGGCAGTGGCTGGAGCCAGACATTTTGTGAAAACTCTGGGAGCAGTAGATAAGCCAACAGGAAGTGCAGAGAACTGAAAGTGAGATCCTGCCCTGAAACGGAGATATTTCCTACATGATTCCCTGATAGGAATTTGGAGGTAGCCTCTTAGATCTAGAGTGGCTAGCCAAGTGTCCTTGGAGAGCATGGGTAGCAGCCGCTGGAGGGTGAGCATTTTGAATTTTGGGATCACCAGAAAGGTGTTTAGAAATGGATAGATCGAGGATGGGGTGCCAGGTGCCCTCTTCTGGGGACCAGAAAAAGTCTGGAGTAGAAACCTTGGCTATCTGTTCTGTAGGAATGTGCTCTACCGCCCTTCTAGAAAGCGGGGAAAGTATTTGCTTTTGAGCCTCTGCCCACTGGTTTGGAGGTAGATCTGGGAGCCCTTTTGGAGTTTGAAGGGTGTGGAAGGAAAATTTGTATCCCTGAGTCACTATGTTGAGAACCCAGTGGTAGTTGGTAATGGTGGCCCAGGTGGTTGCGTGAAAGGAGACTTTTTTTTTTTTTTTTTCCATCTAGGGGTAAGTGAAGGTGGGCAGAGGGAAGAGGTGGGGGTTGAGAGTCAGAGTTAATAGGTTCATAGGTTGGTACTAGGCTATCGGCCCTAGGGCCTACACAAGTCTAGCCATAGCAATTCCCTGGATGTTTCTTCCCACAATATTTACTTCCCTGGACCCCTGTCTAGCAGGGCGACTGATGTGATCCCCGGGGTGAATTTCCCACAATATTTACTTCCCTGGACCCCTGTCTAGCAGGGCGACTGATGTGATCCCCGGGGTGAATTTCCTATCTCCCATCCAATCGTCAAGGTTCCTTTTTGAAGAGGGCAAAGGAGGTGCTCTGCTTGATATGTATGGGCAGTCTTTTCCAGAGTATGGGGAGTCTCTGGGTCAGGAACCTATCCCTCCAGCACGTTTTGTTCATTGTGATTACAATGTTTAGATCCCTGGAGCATGTGGCTCTGAGGGATTGGGATTTTTTTTAAGTGGAGCATGTCCAACAGCTCAGGGTTTGATATGGCCTTGTATGTTAAGCAGAGATCACCTCTAAGTAGATATGCCACAGAGTATAGCTGGAGTTTTTTAGACTGTGTACAGCATCTACTTAGGCCTGCGATTCTTTTAGTGAGTTATTTCTGCGGCCTTTCCAGCTGTTGCAGATGTCTTGTGAGATGCATACCAAATGGGGCAATGTACTCTAGTGGGTCTAATGAGGGATGAGTACAGTGGGACAGTGACCACTTTTTATTTTTCTGGATGAAAAGCTCTTGGTGATGTGTGCCACATAATTTCCTGACTGTTGTAGTAATGTGGTTATCGAAGGTGAGACCACGTCTCACTTTCGGTGTTTAGTGTACTGCCACCTGTGTTAATCCGTGGGCACATGTTTTTTCTCAACGGGGATAACTACATTTCTTGGCATTAAGCTTCAGCACATGGCTCTGGCACCAAGCATCTGTTTCTGTAAGGTCCTTTTATCCACATCCATTTGGGGATTCAGTAATGGCTCCCAGTTTGCAGTAATCTGTGAACTTTGTTAGCCAGAGTCCCTTAGTGTTGGCTTCTACTTCAGAGAAGTAGATGCCAAAACAAGAGCGGTCCCAGGACTGAACCCTGAGGTACTCCACTTGTCTGAGCTGGATTTGAAATTTGCTACTTTTTACAGTCTGGGTTCTGTCAGTAAGCCAGTTGGCAACCCATTGCATGACGTAGAGATTTATGCCCAGCTTAGTAAGTTTATCTATGATTCCAGAGTGGGAGATGGTGTTGAAGGCCTTGGTGAGGTCCAGATAACTGTGTGGACCACCTTAACCATGTCCACCGCTCTGGAGACTGATTCGAAGTCTTATCAGGTTCAGGAGACAAGATCGTCCCTTCACGAAACCAAACTGGGTGGGGTCCAGTGTTTTGAAGGCTGCCAATGTCTTTGTTTATAAGTTCCATGCCCTTGCAGATCAGGCATACCAGACTGATGGGACGGTAGTTCCTGGGATCCAAGGCAGATCCCCCTTGTGGAATGGGATAACTGTAGCTGTGTGCCACCTATTGGGCACAAAGCCTGAGGTGAGGCTATGATTAAACATGACACTTGGTGAGGTACCAGTTCATTTTGTAGTGCACAGCCCGTTCATTTTGTAGTACACAGCCCAGGATGTCATCTGGTCCCATGAATGCTGTATTCTTAGTTTTGGAAGGTGTGGTTTCTACCTGTGTGGCTGTGATTACCGGAATTTATCAATCTTTTTGTATTGAGATAGGCCCTTTAGGCGGTGAGAGGGGGGTGAAGTTGGCACTAAATTGATCTGCGAGGATATTGGCAATATTCTTGGGATCAGTATATTTAATGCCATTCTGTTGTAGCTCAGAGCAGATCTGAGCATTGCCATTTAGATTCCTGACATAACTATAGAATGCCTTGTGGTTATATTTGGAATCTTTGGCAATTTTATTTTTGTAACTAGCTTTGGAGGATTTTATGAGGGATCTTCGCTTCTTACTGAGGCTGGTAAGGAAGTTGTTTTTTTTTTTGCATCCCGGAACTTTTCTCTTTTCTGCAACAGTTTCTTCCTTTTGTTGTATAGTTTGTTTATGGCAGGGGACCACCATATTGGCTTCCTTTTGTTTTTGGAGGAGAGCGTCTTCCATCTATTTTGGATGGCACAACTCATGCAGGAGTGGATGTGCTCATACAGTGCCTTAGTGTAGCATTCCGCAGTCTAACTTTCAGCTCCCATCTGCATGGGTGTCATGACGTTTGTCACTTCTGACTTGAGTAGCATAAAGTTGTCTTTGGAGATTTTTTTTTTTTACAGGGGTTTCCTTAATGGGGGGGGGGTGGGATGTGGATGTCAAGGGTGGTTTAGCTTATGGTCAGACCTGACCGATAAGGGAGTGACCACTGGTGTGGAGCATCTCTCCCATGTTGGTAATGACCAGGTCTAGGATATTGGAGCCCCAGGTGGGAAAATGGATTAGTTGATCCAGGGCGTTGGAATTTTATGAATTCCAAGAACCGTTGGGGAAAAGGTGTTGGTAGCAGAGTAGTTTTCCCAGTTAATGGCAGGGTAGTTGAAATCACCCAGTATTAGGGTGTTTGGTTGTGTCTTAATATTTTCCAGTATGTTTGGAAAGGTGTAGTGAGGATCTTGGGGCATGGTGAGGGATCTGTAGCAAACTACACTTTTTGGATTGCAGTCTTACATGGTGTTAGTTGCACCTGGAGAATTTCAGATGCATTGTGTTGGGCAACTAGCCTGGAGGTGTGAATATCCTTGGTGAATATGGACACTCCTCCACCTTTAGTTTTTCGGTCTTGGTTTGGTGGCCGAAGTGTGGTAAGAGTTGTAGCCAGGTGTTGCAGGGGTGTTCTCTGGAGCCTTGAACCAGGTCTCTGTTACTGCACAGATATTGATTTTTCTCCATTTTTTAGGAGTGCCTCGAGAGTGCGTTTTTGAGGTTTAGACTTCTAGTATTGCCTTCAGATTTTGCATGCTTGTATCTGTTACGGTGGTGGTTTTGTCCTTTGAACCTTGCCTAAAAAGGCACTGTAGTGGTGGCAAGAGCTTTAGCCAGTAACCTGAATCCCAGGGGCAACAGGTGCAAAGCATCATAGTTTGTTGTTTCAGTCGTCCCAGGCAGACTGATACTGGATCCCTTTTGACACGAGAAGGTTAGCCAATTGTTGAAGTCAATCATTTTGTCCTTATACTGTGGTATCATTCTGGGTGAAGGCAGGATGCTACTCAGGGATAGGGTCATACCTGCCTGGGTCACATGATCAGAGAGCTTGTTCATGTAGTCCAGCGAGGTCTCAAGTCATTCACTCCAACATGGACAATAACGGTCTTTGTACTTGTGGAGTGACTTGAGTGCATGTGTTGTGGCAGATCCTGGCATCCGACAGGCAGCTGACCTGTAATTTTCTCCTTCAGCCTGATGAGTGGGATATCAGTGTGCCTGACTAGTCATCTATGACTTAAGTGTTGGGGACGTTGTCTTGCCTTAGGGGCTGTTGTGTGGTATACTGGTGGTGTGAGCTGTCACTTTGGTTTTGACTGGTGTTTGTGTTTCAGCTTTGGAGGTCCTTGTTGATTGGGCAGGTTAATTTTAAGGGCCTCTGCATATGTGGGTTTAGTGTTGCTATGTGTGGGTATTGATGGTGTGGGTTTTAAGGGCTGTGTGCTACTTTAGGTGTAGTGCAAGTGTTAACCTTCTCTTGACTGTCTAGCACAATCTTGGCTGGAGAGAGCTTTGCTTCCAGTTTGGCTATGTAAGTGCATCTCTCACAGGTTGTTGTGTTGGGCAGCAACTGCCTTGTACACAGACAACCCCCTCCTCCTACCACCCAAGTATGCCCAGATTCACCAGGTGGACAGGAGAAATCGCTGGAAGCAGACTCTTGGACATGCCTATTTAGCTGCTTTTTTTTTCTATATAAAGTAAAAGCTGTTTTCCCTTACCTTTGCAAAGTACTTTGCAATTATAGGCTGTTTAGTGTCTACAATTAATTTCTATTTATTACCAAGGAGAGTTGAGTGCATGAGTTGAAGGCTTCCTAGTGCTTTCCAGCAGGTTCTACAGCAAGTGCTAGTCACAGGGGTTTAGATTTTAGTGCTACTACTGAGAAGTCAGCTAGTTCTAAGGGAAAATTTGAAGAGCAGACTTCCTGGCACCTGGAATAGTTTAACCGTGGCCCCGTGGTGCTCCACGATGCGAAAAACGTGCAAACACGTGTTTTTAAGCCAGAAAGTTGAAAAGTGTAGAAATCCCCCCAAAATGGCTAATAAAATTACAATTTCAGAGCTGGAAACCATTCTTCTAGTGTTAGGCAGTACAATGCTCACCACTCCCACTGGTAAAAGCAGTAGGACTTTCCTCTACAACAGCAGGGTCTGGATAGCTTTGAATACAAAGTCCTGAAACCAGCAAAGCGGGAAACGAGCAGATAAGATGGTATCCTTTTTTTGTTTGTTTTGGTTAAAACAGGCTACATGATGCAAAAATACAGTAAATAAACCCAGAAAAGGTTAACACACGAGTGTGTAGTCCTAAACAGTAAATGCAATTAACTCTACAAAAATAGCAATTTAAAACATTTTAAATCAGGCAAGTGCTCAACTGAAAAACTGTTTGAGGCAGTAATACAGTATAAGTAGCTAGTCTACATAAACAGAAAAGTCTGTGTACAGAAAAGCAGCTAAAACACTAAAACAATTCAGATGGAGTGCAAGCTAGAGCACTGGAGTTGTAGCAGTATTAAGGCAAATACAGTTTTTAATAAATGCACTGAAATGTACTGTTTCCAAAATGTTTGAGAAGCACAGTCTGAACACAAGGAGATTCAGGCGTTCTTACCATAAGGGGGTGGCCCTGTTTTGAAGTGGAGGTAGTCCGCTGCTTAGATCTCTGCATTCCCTGTGGCTGCTGCCTGGGGGTGGGGATCTGGTTCCCCAGGGCCTGGGCTGGACTGCCTTAGTGGTAGCAGGAAAGGACCAGTGCTTGGTGGGACAATGCCTGCTGAACCTAGGTGGTTGGACCTGTAAGAAATCTCAACTGTCTGCATACATTTTGCTTTTTTTCCCCCATCTTTAAGATCTCTTCTGCCTTTGTGCAAAATAAGTTGTCTTTATGCAAGGGGGCATCCAACAGTTTAGATTTGACATGGTCTGGCAGGGGCTATTCCTTAAGCCATGCATGCCTTCTAATGACCGATCCAGTGACTGCTGCCCTGCAGGAAGCTTCTAGGGCATCAAAACCACAGTGCAAGGTGTGTTTAGTTACTTGACTTGCTGAATGCATTATCTCTTGTAACTCTATGCACCAGCAGGAAAGGGCAAGAAAGACTGATGTAATGGCGTCTGCTGCCTTACTTTCCACTACTAACGACCTGACGTCGGTCCTGAAGCGACAGCAACCGACTCAGAAATACTAAGCCTCTAGTATTTGGTCTGGCTGCGGGCTACTCTGGCAGGGATAACCCAAATGTGATAACTGCAACAGTGAAACACTAACATCTGGTGGTCAAGGACACCATGTACAAATGCTGTCACCTATAGCCAACTTGTTGGCTGACAGATTCAGTGAAGCCTTCACTCCTCTGTCCTCATTAGTAAATGACATCCCCAGTACCTGTCCCCTTACATCTATGGAACAGGTAATCACTGCTCTCTCAAAAGCAAACAATACAGTCTCTCCATAGGACCCAATAATATCCCAGGCTGCATCCTATATGAACTGTGACAGGAACTTGCAGCACCATTAGGTGCCCTGTTCAATCAAAGTTTTTGAATACATGCTTCGTCCCAGCCAAGTGGAAGACTGCCACTGTCATTCCTTTGCCCAAAGGTGGAGCATCCACCGATCTGGGAAATTATAGACCCATCAGCCTAACTAGCCTGATATGCAAGGCCATGGAATGGATTTTCATGAACCTTAAACAAGGACACTAGCAGTCTTCAAACACTCGATCCCACACAGTTTGGCTTTGTCAAGGGGTGGTTATATTTGTTAAATTTGGTCAACTTCTTTGAGACTGCCACCAAAGCCATGGACGAAGGGAAGACTCTGCATACCACCTACCTTGATCTGGCCAAAGCCTTCAACACTATTCCCCCTTCAGACAGAATAGATAACTCTCACCTAGGCATCAATCTGTATTTTACCAGATGGGTAGCAAACTGGTTCACTGATGGAACTCCCTAGTCAAAATAGAGGAAGCCAACTCTAGCAGTAGACTAGTAATGATCGGCGTACCCCGAGGTTTGATTTTGAGGTCTATTATTTGGTATTTCATTTTCTGAGGTGCAGGCCAAACCAGTGGGCTATGGCTGACCAAGTTTTTAGATGACTGCAAGCTGGGCACTCATAAATTCCCATAGTGATGTGGACACCCTCCAAGAGGGTCTCACCCAAACAAATGGCTGGTGCCAGAAATATGGCTTAAAGCTGCATACCAAAAAATACATAATCATCCCCCTTTAGTGAGAGTGACATACCCACAAATGATCACATTAATAACCTCCTAAGCATGCAGTCAGTCATGAGGGATTTGGGCACCCAGGTTGATAGCAACCTGACTTTTGACCACCATGTTGCTTCCATTGTACGGAAAGCTTTCTATATGGCCCACCTCATAAGCAAGGGCTCCTCATCCAGGGATAAGGAGGTCAACATCCCCTGTATTCTTCCCTTTGTAAGGCCCATTATTGAGCACCATGCTTATTTTGGCATGTACCTTACAAAGCACACGCAGCAGCAGGAAACCCCCAAGAGGTTCCTCACTAGGAGAATCCAGGGCCTCAAACATCTACCATACACAGGCTAAAAGCCATGTCAAACTGTTTCATACAGACTCCTTAGAGGTGACCTCTGGCATACAAAGCTATCTCAGACCCCAGTTTCTGACTGCTGCATATCTGCAAGTCCAAGCTCAACTAGAGTAACCCGCACACGTGACTTCAACCTGGTCTGTGACACCACTAGGACTTGTTGGCGGGACAGATTTGTGTCCCAGAGACTCTCCCAATCTGTGGAATAGACTCCATGTCAAGCAGAGTAGCTTATTGCCCCTTTTTCTGAACAACCTAGATTACTGGATGGGAAACTGAAAATACACCCCTGGGATTCTACCTGTGTACTTGCTGGACAGGCGCATCGGGTGCCGACTTGGCTAAACTCTTGGCTAGGCTTATAAGGGACTCTAATGTCTCCTAAGAAGTTACTAGGCTATTGACCCAGTGTTGAACATTTTTGACAGTTCCATGTCTTCGGGATACAAAATTTAATTAAGCTAAAACAAAAGAAATATCCGTATTTATGTGGTTATGATCAAATGAAGCATTTAGGAGTATGGATTAAAATGAGTTTAGTGTGGCAGCTAAGGATATGTTGTAAGAGACTAAAAAGAATACAAAAACTGAGAAAATTGAAGCTTTGTTGTATGGATAAGATACAAGCAGCTAAAATGTTTAGGCCCTTTAGTCTTGCATATAAGTCAGGCATATTTTTATCAACCAGAGGAGAAGTTGTAGACAGCAATTTTAATAAAATGAGCAGAAGGACTTTATATGGGTGGGGAAAATGGTAAGAGTCCGGTGGGATAAGCTGATTCTTCCAGTAAAACAGGACTGATTGGGTTTACCCAAATGTAAGGGGTATTTCAGAGCTACACAGTTATGACTCCTATACATAGCACAAGCAGAAAACTGTATTTGAGTGGAAAGGGATGATGAAACGAGGGAAGTTCAAGAAACAGACAGTGCTTTTGGATGCAGGCCGTTAAGGAGAATAACAATCCATACAGAATGTTTACTACAAAAAGTAGTAGAATGTATTCTAAACTAACCCAGCCCAGGATTGGAGAACGTTTCTGCTGATAAGGATGACTGTAATTAGGGATATAGACAATATGCAAGAGAGGGCTGGAATTAAAGCTGGCAAAGGAACCAAGGTATTGGTCTCGAAATAACTAGAGAGGGGAAGATGATAGAATGGGAAGAGGCCATGAATTTATTTGGACTGCAGGTTAGAGTGCTTTATCAAGGATTGATGGTGTATAGGCAAAGAAAGCAATGGGGGGGGGGGGCTCCTAAATGAAAGACCAGCACTAGTGGAATTTTTAGTAGAATCTCTAGAACAGAAGCTGCCATTAAAGGAGTAATTAGTACAGCATATATAAAATTGCATGATAACTATAAGAATCAGTCTGAGGAAGTTGGAAAAGATTGGGAAGACTGGATAAGCAATTCACAAAGAAAAACAATGGGATGATATATGTATGTCTCCCAAATATGTAACAAAATAGAGGGTTTAGGATTTTTTCCTGGAAATGTTTGCAGAGGTATTTCTGTACTCCCAAGTAGACTCGAGAAAATTTTTCCTCAGGCAGGCAACAAATGTTGGTGTGACTGGGAGAAAGAGGTAACTGGGAACATTTTCTGGGAGTGCGGTGAATTGGCGAACTTCAAAGATTGCCTGCTGGGTGGGTAGGTTGGTCTGACGACGGAGGCAATTTTTTGTGAGCTGTGACACAGATTCGGAATTGCCTAGGCATGGTAAGGTGGTAAAACCTGGCTGTGTCTTATAATGGTGGCTGCCAAAAAAGCAGTTGCTAGAAAATGAAAATCTAAACCAACTAATACTAGAAGTAGTGAATATAGTAAGCGATAAAACTGGAATTGAGATATTTAGAAAAGGATAGGTACAAACTCCATGGGAAATGTGGGAACAATACATACAAGGGAAGAATGAGGTTTTAAAAGATGGCAGGACTTGAATGAGCTGTGCAATTGGGTAGATAATTGATGTATAATGTTTGCAACTGGGAGTGCCAGTATGGTTTGTAATGTAAAATGCTTGCAACTAGGATTGCCAGTGTGGTTTTTAATTTGTGTAAATGTATGATTGCCCTATGTAGTAAGTGATGGTTTAATAAAGATGTTTAAAGAAAAAAACAGGAATTGATTTTTTTTGTATTGTTGCTTAGGGTATAGGTTTTATAGCAATATATGTGAAGCAAAATTTCTGTTATAGCCTTAACTTTTTAATCAATGTAAATGTGCCTGTGTCACTCAAGTGATAATTAAAGGTGCTGTGGATGGAGAACTAAGAGAAGCCATTGATATTAATATAGTTTGAGGGGTTGTTTGCAAAAGTTTAGATTATATTTGAGTGCATTTTTGAAAAAAAATGCAGTTTAGCGTTATACATGGCAGGTTCAATGTTAATATAAATGCAGTCATTCTTTTTATAGTGCTGCAACACAGTAAACTGTTTATCTGCTTAAGTAGACAAGTATATGCTTTCTTGTACATTCAGAATGCTTATAAGCTAATTGCAATTTAGTGTTCAATGACCATGTCAAATGCGACTGCCTCCAGATTTAACAATGGATGGCAGCATTTAAAAATGCGTAAACGTTTTGAAGTTCATCACACATGGTGTGGGGGGAAGATACTTAAGAATGCACAGATGATTTAGAGTACCTGAACACTGCCCATTCCCATCTCTAGCCGCCCCAGCAATGCCTGCTTAATGTAGTCATGCCTGTAGGCAAATCGGCCACCTTAATTTGCCATCCTAAATACAGAGCATGATCATCCATCTCAGTCCATACCCTTAATTCTGTAGCTTACCCACGTGATGCATTTCATTGTCAGAGGGGGAGCAAGAGCCTATCCCAGTGTGCACTGGGCATAAGGCACAAAGTAATCCTGGACAGTAGCAGGCTTTCAAAGGACACACCCAACTTGCTCACTCTACTTGCTAACTATAGTCATTTTGGTATGTTATCAGGATGTGGGAAATATTGGACTACCTTTTAACATCTTAGGCTGAAAGAGGGAGGACTTGTGAAACCTAGACATAGCCACCCACCAGAGATGACCACAGAGTTGAGTATTTCAAGCCTCCAGTGCGAACTACTTGTGCATCATGCAGTTAATCTTTAGTATGTGACTATTTCTAAACCTGTACTGCAGCACATTGATTGGGGGGGCAAAAGAAAATCCACCAAAAAACCCCCCACAAAAACACTTTCCAACTAATGAATGAATTGTTTAGTGCTTTCTGCTTTAGGATAAACAAGATGTTTGCAGCATACATCTACCATATAAAAACTCCTTTTTAAATGCAAAACAATTCACCATACTTTTAGTAAGATAAAACAGCATGTGTTCTAATTAAACCAATCCATTCAGTTGGTTAAAAACACAGTAACAAATATTGAGTACCCCAATGTATAAGTAAAAATACAATAGGATGATTACCGTAACTGGTTAAAGGTATTTACAATGTATCCTGCTATCAAAATATCAGTCTTCCATCATATTTACATTAAGAACAACATTGCCAAGGGCAAATGACATCTGACTAAAGATGTTTTTGTAGATTAAATTGAACATGCTTTAAATTTTGTGGAGGGTCTAGTGTAAAATTATTGGGGGAAAAATAGTAACATGAAATTTCTAGCAAGACCTTCATGTGTCACCCTGTTACATGCTGGACTTAACAGTAAGTGCAATGATCCAAACTCTCTTGGTTTGGACAGGTCAGTGGATAGTGGAATTATTTGAAAATATATCCTTGGGAATAATTTGTAATATAAAGGGTAATTCTGAAGTGGCTGCTGTAGCAGGTAACTTCTTTGTACTTGCAAAATAAGTGCTACACTCAAAAGTTCAGTAATTGATGCTGCATATATTTAGCCATCACAAACAAGTGGTAGTAATGTTTGTGGAAGTTGCAGTTAGTGTTGTAGCTCTGAAGTTCTTTCTGGGTTTCTGAACATTTAGACAAGACCGTTTACTGTCCTGTGCATTGTCTAATTCTGTTGGACTGGTTTGTTTTGCATTTTGCATGTTGTAGTTATGATTATGTTGGGCTGACTACCAGATAATTATCAATAAAAATAAGGGAACGTAACTAAGTTTAATATACATACCCCCCAAGCAAAATCAGACTTCTGTATTGTACCACACATTCATGTAAACTCTGCTCCCAAATGTTCTCAGGAACTTAACCTACAGTGCAATGAAAAAGTAATTGCCCCCCCCCCCCGATTTATTTCTTTGCAGGTTTGTCATGCTTAAATGTTTCAGATCATCAAACAAATCGAAATATTAGACAGATAACCCAAGTAAACACAAATGCAGTTTTTAAGTGATTTTTTTTTATTAAGGGAAAAACTATCCAGACCTACATGGTGCTATGTTAAAAAAAAAAAAAAAAAAAAAAAAAGAGGGGGGGGGGGACATTTATAATTTTTAAGTCATGAAGTAACTGGTTAATCACATTTTTGGGAAAGCAGAGTTCAGTTTCACTAGCCACACCCAGGCCTGATTACTGCCAGACCTGTTGAATCAAGAGATCACTTAAATAGAACCTGTCAGACAAAGTGAGTAGGCCAAAAGATCCCAAAAAGGACGAAATTCCAGAACAAATGATAAACAAAGTAATTGACATCTATCAGTCTGGAAAAAGTTACAAAGCCATTTCTAAAGCTTTTGGACTCCAATTGAACCATGGTGAGAGCCATTATCCACAAATGGAGAAAACTTGGAACAGTGGTGCCACTTCCCAGGAGTGGCCAGCCTACAAAAATTATTCCAAGAGCGGAGTGACGACTCATCGAAGAGGTCACGAGAACCCAGAACAACATCTAGAGAACTGAAGGCCTCACTTGCCTCAGTTAAGGGCAGTGTTCATGACTCAACCATAAGAAAGAGACTGGGCAAAAATGGCATGCATGGGAGAGTTCCAAGGCGAAAACCACTGCTGACCAAAAAGAACAAAGGCTCGTCTCTCTTTTGCCAAAACAATCTTGATGGTCCCCAAGACTTTTGGGGAAAATATTCTGTGGACTGACTAAACAAAAGTTGAACTTTTTGGGAGGTATGCATCCCGTTACATATGGTGTAGAAGTAACAGTATTTCAGATAAAACATCATGCCAACAGTCAGACATGGTGGTAGTGTGATGGTCTGGGGCTGCTTTGCTGCTTCTGGACCTGGACGACTTGCTGTGATGGATGGAACCATGAAATTCTGCTCTTTACCAAAAAAATCCTGAAGGAGAATGGCCATCAGTTTGCGACCTCAAGCTGAAGTGCACTTGGGTTCTGCAGCAGGACAATGATCCAAAACACTAAGTCCACCTCTGGCTTAAACAAAATGAAGGTTTTGGAGTGGCCTAGTCGGTCTGAACTAAGTTCAATCGAGATGTTGTGGCATGACCTTAAAAAGGCAGTTCATGCTCTGAAACCCTCCAATATGGCTGAATTAAAACAATTCTGCAAAGAGTGGGCCAGAATTTAACAGCGATGTGAAA
Organism: Protopterus annectens; assembly: GCF_019279795.1. Lineage (NCBI taxonomy): Eukaryota > Metazoa > Chordata > Ceratodontiformes > Protopteridae > Protopterus > Protopterus annectens. Next base: position 279,296,636 of record NC_056736.1, on the reverse strand, counting down.
GACTTTGCCAGTTATCGGAAATGCTGGATTACAGTTGTTGCTGCTAAGGGTGGCGCAACCAGTTATTGGGTTTAGGCAGTTATTTTTTTACATATGGCTGTTTTTTTTTTTCCCCTTAATAAATAAAATCCTCACTTAAAAACTGCATTTTGTGTTTACTTGGGTTATCTTTGTCTAAAATTTATTTGTTTGATCTGAAACATTAAGTGTGACAAACATGCAAAGAAAATCAGGAAGGGGGCAAATACTTTGCCATTGCACTGTATTTGGCCAACTAGAAATTGGATTCTGGGCACTCTTAACAGTTTATTGACCGTAGTAAATTCTAACTAAATCACTTCTTGTATCCCCTATAATAGCATCTGTTAACATTCACCCTGACTTAGACTTCAAAATAATTTTATTTCATTTGGATCAAAACCTTGGGGGAAAATCTGCAGAATATGAAGTTCCACAGACTGGGTACCTGCTTACCTTTTAAAAGATACCAATAATATATGTAAACTGTTATCTTCTCTTTAACCTACAAAACTAGTGTTTTAGCACTAATTTGAAAAAGCTATTAAAATGGAAGACTACACAACTGCATGATTTTTAGAAGTTTGGAAATCTGCCATATGTCCAATAGAAATGACAATGCAAATATGAGCTCAGTTGGGAAACTAGCTGAAATGCATGTATCCTAATGAACATTACTCTAAAATGATTGGCTGTCATAAAGGAGCAGTGTGACAGTCAGCTGTTACTATTAACCATCCAAAGAAGTTATCCAATTGTAATTGGGTGGTTAATTACTGTCAGCTGTACTGTTTAAATTAGTCACCACCACAAAATGGTCACAAGCTGCTTCAGATCTTCCTTTCAGTGTTTCAAAAGTACAAACCACCCTACATTTTCCGTCGTTGGCAACCCCCAACATCCATTTTCAAACAGTTTTCTTGAAACAAATGAAAAACAGCCCTACAGAACGTGGCCTTTTGAAGTTGGTGTGGTTTGCTTAGGCATTAAAAAAGCTCAGCACTTGTCTTGAAAGCATCTTCTTTTCAGGTTTAGCACTTCTGTATTATACAAAGTCCCTCACTAGCGAAACCCCCCCCCCCCAGGAGTACCCACTTCCTTACTAAGTCCTCTGTTATTCAGTTACACCCCTAACTTCTTAATTTCTCTAGCATGTCGAAGGGCCAGATGCTGGCGTCCTCCCCTGTCCAGTTGATGAATCTGGGAATATTGAGGCAATGTTACAATTGCCTCATGTACACAGACAACCCTCTCCTCCTCCCACATAACACAAATACTTGCGAGAGATGCAGCTATTTGGCCAAACTGGAGGCTGAGCTCTCTCAACTCAGGACTGGCAAGACCAGACGGGAGGAGAAGGCAAGACCAGACGGGAGGAGAAGGCAACTACACACACCACAAAACCAGTCTCACATAAAGCTATCACAACAATGAATCAAATACATAAACACACTAAGACATACTCGGAGGCTCTGAGCAAAAATTTACCTAAACAGCAGAGGCCTCCAAAGCAGACACCCAAGCAACTGCCACCTCATGACACACCACAGGCAACACATAAACCACAAAATCAGTGTGCAAAGCAGTCACAGCCCTTAAGGCCAAATACAACACCAAACATACTTGTCATAGGTGACTCCATAGTCAGACACACTGACGTCCCACTCACCAGGCTGAATAAGGAGAGGGTCACAGTAAGCTGCCTATCGGGCGCTAGAATCCGCCACATAACACAAGCACTCGGGTCACTCCACAGCAAGTACAAATATGACAGTCATTGTCCATGCTGGTGTGAATGACCTGAGACGTACCTCCCTGGACTACATGAAAAGAGACATAGAGGAGCTCTCTGATTATGTAGCCCAGGCAGGTATGACCCTGACCCTGAGCAGTATCCTTCCTTCACCAAGAATGATGCCACAACATAGAGACAAGATGATCAGCTTTAACAATTGGCTTAATTTCTGGTGTCATTCAAAGGGGATCCAGTGTCTGTCTGCCTGGGATGACATGCTTGACAAGCCAAGCTGCTTCGCAAGAGACGGCTTGCACCCTGTCACCCCTGGGATTCCGGATATTGGCTAAGGCTCTTGCCACCCCCATAGTGCCTTTTTTAGGCAAGGCTCAAATTCTAAACCTACTACCCTAGAAAACAAAAATGGGACGAAACTAAGGGTAATGCTGCTCAATGCCAGAAATCTAAATCTCAAAATGCACGCACTCGAGGCCCTTCTCAGTATGGAGAACATTGATGTCTGTGCTGTAACTGAAACCTGGTTCAAGGCTCCTGAGAGCACCCCGGCACTATTAGGTTTTACCTCGTATCATGCGTTCGGCCCCAAAACCCGGACCACACCACAAAAGGAGGGGGTGTATCCATATTCATCAAGGATACCCACACCTCCAGGTTGGTGCATCAGAAACCATCCAGGTGCAATTAACCATAGGCAAAACTGCTCTACAATTTGTAGCATGCTACAGGCCACCCTCTCAAACTCAGGAACCCCACACAGCCTTCCTGAAGACACTGGAGGGTATAAATGTATCTCCAAACACCATTATATTGGGTGACTTCAACTACCCGAATATAGACTGGGAACACTAATCAAGCCCCAACTTTTTAGCCCAAAGGTTCCTGGAGTTCATAAATTCAAATGCCATGGAACAACTAGTCACCGTTCCCACAAGAGGAGAAAATGTACTAGATCTCATAATCACAAACATGGGGACAAAATGCTCCACACCGGAAGTATATCCCTCATTGGTGATATCAGATCATAAACTAATCTCACTGGAAATTCACATCCCGCCCCCACCCCAAACAAAAAAGACCACAGTGAAGAACTTCTCTAAAGCCAACTTCACACTACTCAAGACTGGTGTGGTATCCTTCAAGGCCCACGAGCCAGTGGAAACCACAACCCAAGCTGCGGAAGCCCTTACAAATACCTTCTACGAACACCTCCAGGACTGCATGGATCAGGCAATCCTTAATAAAACCAAGACTCTTTCCACCAAGGGCAAACGTCCAGTCTGGTGGACCCCAGCCATAAACTTTACAATAAGAGGAGAAAGCTGTTACATGATAGAGCAAAATCCATAAAAGAGAAGACACCCTTGATCATTATTAGTAAAAAAAAAAAATACGAGCACTCATAAAATCATCCAAGGCCAACTTTGAGAGAAAAATTGCCATAGATTCAAAAGACAATCATAAGGCCTTCTTCAGCTATGTTAGAAACCTGGGTGGAATCTCCCAGATATGCTCAGAACTGGTCCAAAATGATACAAAAATCACTGAACCCACAGACATTGCCAACATACTGGCGGACAGGTTCAGTGCAAACTTCACCCCCCCCCCCAAAAGGAGAGAAAACTATCCCAGCGGAGTGTAGCCTCCCAGACATCTCAAATGCGCAGGTAAAAGCTGCTCTCTCTAAAGCTAAAAACACAGCATCAATGGGACTGGATGGTGTCCCTGGCTGTGTGCTACACGAACTCAATGAGGAACTAAACCCGCACATAAGGCAGCTGTTTAATCTTAGCCTTACCACAGGATCGTGCCCAAGGAGTGGCGTCGGCAACTGTGGTCCCACTCCACAAAGGCGGTGCCTCACGGACCCTGGTAATTACCGCCCATAAGCAACAAGCCTGGTCTGCAAAGCTATGGAGAGGATCATAATGGAACTCATAAACAAAGACATAGGGACTTGCAGACATTGGACCCGACCCAGTTTGGCTTTGTCAAGGGCAGATCATGCCTTTTGAACTTGGTCGACTTCTTGAAACAGTCACCAAGGCCATTGATGAGGAAAGGCAGTCCATACAGCCTACCTTGACCTTGCAAAAGCTTTCGACACAATACCCCACTGGTATTATAGAGAAACTTACCAGCTTAAATGTAAACCCATATGTCACAAGATGGGTTGCAAACTGGCTAAAGGACAGAACCCACAGGGTCAGAGTTGCTGGCACCATGTCAGACTCCAAGCCGGGTCACAAGTGGTGTCCCACAGGGCTCAGTCCTTGGCCCCTGTTGTTCGGCATCTACTTCTCAGAAGTACAGGCAAACATAGGAGGACTATGGCTGACAAAGTTTGCAGATGACTGCAAACTGGGCGCCATAGTGGAAAGTACATCGGACACAGATATCCTTCAGAGGGGTCTCAACTGATAGCTGGTGCCAGAGCCATGGCCTGAAGTTAAATGCCAAAAAATGTATAGTCATACCCTTCGGGAAAAACAAGGTAACCCCAAGCTACCATATAGGTGGCAATCCACTAAGCACAAAAGAGGTTATCAGGGACCTGGGGACCCAGGTTGACAGTGGCCTTTCTTTTGACACTCACATTGTTAAAGTGGTTAGAAAGACCTTCTACATTGCCCACCTGATCATGAAGGGATTCACATCCAGATCAAGTGAGGTAATTGTTCCCCTGTACTCTTCACTTATCAGACCAATGATAGAGTACAATGCCCCATTCGGGATGCATCTCACCCGACACCTGCAGCAATTGGAGAGATCCCAGAAGTTCCTCACCAAAAGGATAAAGGGATTCCAAAATCTGTCATATGCTGCCAGACTGAAGAAACTCCAGCTCTATTGTCGCATACTGTCTGCTCAGAGGTGACCTGTGCCTGACATACAAGGCCATGTCCAACCCGGAATTAATGGACATGCTCCACCTCAAAAAATCCAAATCTACCAGATCCACTAGAGCAAGCGACTTGAACCTTAGCACGGATATAAATAAGACATGCTGGAGGGATAGATTTATCACTCAGACTCCCTATGCTGTGGAATAAAATCCCGGTCCATGTGAGGCAGAGCACCTCGCTGGCTCTGTTCAAGAGAAATCTTGACCGGTGGATGGGAGATCGTAGGTTTACCCCGGGAATCATCTCTGTCACTGCTGGACAGAGGCAAAACAAACTAATGGGCACTATTTTTTAACATAAGGGGTGGCGTAAGCCACAAAACTTTGGGCTAGGCTTATAAATGCCTTAGGGCAGATAGCCTAGTATAAACCTATGAACCTATTAGAAGTTTTAAGACCAAATCAAGTAACTCATCCTAATTTTTGATGGGTCCTAAAATGTCTTCCAGACAGATGTATACAAGAGAGCATGTTAACCGACCTTCTCCCAGAACTAGAAAACCAGTTCCACCTGTCAAGACCCATCATGTTTTTCTCAGTACTGGGGAGAGGGGATCCTGGAAGAACCCCCCCCCCAAATGTGCTTTTTACTTAAAGAAATGGTGTCCTGTCCAGGCAACAATATGCATTCCATATGAGGAGGAAGGATCCTGACGGCCCTTTTCACTCATCAAATTAGTCAAACTCTGACCCAGACAACCCAAGATTTGAGTAGTAGTCTGGGCTCTAAAAGAGCCTGACAGAGTGGATATGGGCAGCATATGCCAGCATCCATCCTAGTAGTGACTGCCACAGCTTTGGTATCTGCATGGCCAACACCCAGCAATGGTGAGTGATTTTAAATGTGGCAGTGCATTTGGAGGTGTGTATGCCTACCAAGCTGCAGGCACAGCAACCATCTTTTGATCTATGTTCAGAATGTACATGAGTTACGGGAGCTGTCTGGTTTTGTCTGTTGCCTGGTATTTGATAGTTTTTCATCTCATCCTAAGAGCCTTCTGGCTGCATGGCTGATGATCCCTCCTACACTTGTCTTTTGCCCAAGCACAAGTCATTGGCATAGCCCCATTGTGGAATGGAGATCCCTATTAAAAAGGCAATATGTATATTGGGCCAAGTTAGTTGCATCAGAGAAGATGGAAGGGGGGGCTGATGGTTGCCACGCTCTGGGAGGGGAGCACTTAGGAAATTTCTTAAATGTTGCAACACACACCTCTTAAGTAGCTTATTTGCTGTCTTAAAAAAAAAAAAAAAAAATCACTGACTTAACCTGAAGCAACACAAGTCTGTACTTGCCCTTCTGCTGTTCTCCTTGTTTTGGTAAGCTTCCCTTAGATCAGCCCAAACTGGAAGTGATTAATTATGTACATGAGACACACGAAGCATAATCTTTTGCTGCCAGTTTCCATAATTTCATTATCAAAAACGAGCCAGAAACCTGCTTTAATACTCTGCCCTTGAAGTCTCGTACTTCTCTATGGGAAAATGCATGTCCCTTTTCCATATGGCATAGGGACAGAATTTGACCGCTTTCATTTTCATGAGAACTTTTAGCATCCATCCAAACAAGCTCCACTAAAATATGTCTCAAGATGAATCCCAGTTAAGGAGCACTACTGCTCAGGATTCGCATGAGCAATAACTTTTTCCAGTTAACAGGCTTAAGTGGTACTAGCTTCTTGTAACTACTTTACTAGTAAAGGGATACACACTTCATGACTTTATCTAACCCAGTTCAGTAAGAGTATAATTTAGGCCTCCTCCAGGATTAGTTTGGAATCCAAAGTTCTTCTGCAACTGAGTGGGTGATGCCTCTCCCACCAGATAAGCTAGTTGACTTGGTTTTGTCTGAAGTTTGAAATGAACTAGATGTTGCTAAGCCAAAATGATCTTGCATATTCAAACGGATCCTTTTGGGAGTAAAAGATCTTATTTTTTCTATTGTGGCTGATACTATAGAACTAGGATGTTCAGTTCATCCTTGCCGCAGACTCAAATGATGGGACAGATTAGTGAAGCATATTTTGTGCATGCAATATGTTATCCATCAGAGCCTTTACTGCTTTTTGTAATAACCTTTTGAAACTGCACCATGCAGTTAGACACCTTTAATTGGCTGCTGGCAGTTGCTCTACATTCTCCACTAGAAACCAAGCGGCTACTTAAGAGTGTGGTGGGGTTTTTTTGTCCATTAATCTAATGCACAATGTGATGGATGGAGCAGCAAGGGCAGCAGAACTGGGCCTTTAAAATAAGGAGACAAGCCTGATTACACATGATACATTCCAGGACCATTTCAAGCTGGCTTCTGCTAATGCCCTCTGTGACTCCACCCTCTTTGGGCAGTAGGATTAAGACAAGCTGTCTGACTTCCGGTTGTGAGCTTCATAATATTGGATGTTTAATTTGGTAGCTGTGTTCACCTCCACAACATTAGAGGACTTCCATGTAATTCTTTGCTGAAAGAGTATTAGGAGTAGTGCTTTCATTTTAGTGGAAGCTTACAGATGAAGTCTCTCATGCTATGCTGTTTTTTTTTTGTTGTCTGCAAGTGAGTACAGGCTGTACTAGAGCGCCTTGTGCATGTGCTGGCATAGATTCTGTGGAGGATGGCTCATCTGCCTTGAGATACAACTAGAAGATTGATTCTTGTATTGGGTTGGCTCCATAAGATAAATACCTATACTGAGGATATTAACAAGGTTGAGTGTTAAATTGAGGCTGCCCTTTCAGATCAATTGGATCAGCTTATTCGGCATGGTCATGAGGTCCAGGAGTTGTCAAACTTCAGTTGGCAGAAAAGTTCGAGCATAAATTCGAGTGAGAAGCAGGTGTAATTGAGAATAAAGTACTTGAAAGATGGTGGGCAGTAATGGCATGGATTTTTTTTTTTAGGGGGGGGGGGGGGTTTACTGAGGTGGTATTGCCAGCGGAGGAATTGATGATAAACATGCACATCACATTTTTCCTAGATCCCTACTAAACAGTTGTAACCAACTACACTGGTTTGTTTCTTCAGTTTTGCCACTAAAGAGAAACTATTAAGTAAACTATGGGTACTTGAGAAGTCCCTTACTGTAGATGGCAAGTATATGTAGAACAGGAGTACTTTGTAATCATAAATCGCAGAACTTTGCTTTTTCCCTGTTGCAACATTTTGTAAAGTTGAACAGCTGGAAATATAAACGTTTACACCCTTCCTGAGTGGATTTCCCAGGTGGCTCAGTTTCTCATTTCCAGAAGAAGCAGCTTTGGACAAGCTGTCCTAATAGTCCGTTTCCCTGACTGTTCTTTCAGTGACTCGGTTGTCAAAACTTTACCAACAGGTGAAAAAAACCAAGAAAACACTGTCTTTTTTTTTCCCAGTGTGTTGTAAGAAGTTGGCTGAGAAAAGACATGCCATGCACAAGGCCGTATTGGCAGTTGACAGCAATTTCAGGGATTGCAGAATGACTTGTGTATCTGATCATGATTAATTTTTAAATGTTTTCTTATTTGACATTTACATATGTATTTGTCAGATAATTGCAGGAACTGCTTTACTGAACGTTTTCTGGATGTTAAACTCTGTGTTGGCTATCTTGAGGGAGTTTACATAGACTTTTGGAATTTGAGTATATTGTGAGGGAAGATGTGCACCATTTTAACACTTTTTTGCAGTAATATCTCTGACTGTAATAAAGGGGCTTAATTCGGCTCACTTTAAGGGGTGGCTTTCTGTCGCCTGTAGCTTGCGGTTTGATTTTAGACTGCTTAAATTCATGTTGTACCTCTAGTTGGTATGATGAGCTATTTACTGGCAACTATTGATCTAAAAGTATTCAAAATATTTGCTTTCTGAAAGCTAGTTGGTTTCAAATTGTATGCACTTGCTAGATAATTTTTCTCATGTAGCGTGTCACTTTCATTTAAATTGTAGATAGATCTTGTACTAGTATAGAATGTAAATAGACTTGTTAACCCAGCAGGGAAAAGAGAAATTTTTTCAACTAGTTTCCTGTCAACCCCCTGTTTTTTAATGTCACAGGAGACTCCTCTTTCCCAGGTAGTACAAAGAGAGAGGTTACACTGTTCTGGAGAAAAGATGCTATTTCAAGACACAGATGGTCTTATTTGAAGGCAGGATTATAGTGGTCAAGGGAATGAACTGTGGAATTGCAATAACCTTGGTGTAGATCTCTCTAAGCATTCCACCAAATTATCTTGCTAATCTTATCAGAACTTGCCTGTAGCAGTAAACTTGCCAAGGTATTTGGCATGTAGGATGCCTCTTCATACCATAGGATCATAGTCTGTTACTAGGCTATCGACCCAGAGGTAATTTCAAGCCTAGCCATTTCATCCCAATTTCATCCCAGTGTGTAATACCATTGAAATATTAGTTAATACCCAAGATTGCATTTAGTAATGGCTGCCTGTTTGCTGGAGTTGTCAGGAAATACTTTTACCAACTCTTACCTTAGATTTTTATTGCTTTTTTAGAAAAAGATTTTTTTGTATCAAAGGAACATGCTTACTTGGTTGAAAGTCTATGTTGGTGGCTCTAGTATTTTTTTTCAAGTCATGTCACGGACATTGTCTGAAATTTCTGGACCTTACAATAGAAAGGTGTTTGAAGTTTTACTTGCCTCTATACGAGGAACATGTCTTTGACATATTTAACCATTTTGGTATTTTGGCAAAGCTTAGGCAGTTTAGATAGTAATATGGGAATGTACTGAGACTGTTATGAATTTCTAACAAAAATCTATTGCGTTTTATGTACTAGAATATATTTGGTTAGCAATAAGGGTTCACATGGTTCCGCTCAATCTTTTTGCGTCCCAAGATCTGTAAAAATGTTTCTGGAGCCTGGTCTCATGAAGAGTCTTGTGTAAGTGTTAGACCAGTACTTTGAATCTAAAGCTATTCAAGCACAGGCTGCTCTGAAGTTTAAACTTTGACCGATCCTTCACAAGTAGTATTTGGTTCATCACCTTTGTCAGGCTGCCTCAACAGCTTTGCTTCAGATAAAGGACCCAGATGTTAGTGTTTCACTGTTGCAGTCATTACATTTGGGTTATCTGCTTGCAGGTAGCACTCAGCCAGCCTGATTATCAAAGTCTTGGGTTCTGCGTCCTGCATCGGTTGCTGTCTCTTCATGACGTCAGGTAGTCAGGGGTATAAAGCATGCATCTGACACCATTACATCAGTCTTTCATGCCGTGTGGTGCCCAAAGCAGAAGCAGTTCGCAAGTGCCGGTTGGCCGATTCCTGAAATTTTCGTTTTCGAGTTTCAGAACTGAAGTTTTCAAAAAAGCTAAGTAGCTCATTGGGGATCCTTTTTCTTGCTCTAAACCAAACTCCGTAAAAGTTAATTGTATTACTTGTGGAAAGCAATACCTCGAAGAATTTCATTCTTACTGCATTCCTTGCTTAGGCCCAGACCACGATGTCCCTCGCTGTCTGTTTTGTGCATTATTCAATCCTCTATTCGTCGTCTGTTCATTTTTGCATCAAACTATTTCGGTACTCCATTTTAATTATCTAGAAATGGCTTCGGTAAGCCATCCGACTACTGACATTCCAAAAAAAAGTAAAGACAGACCGCTGCCGCCAACAACTTCTGTTAAAGCTAGTAGCCAGTTCGCCGGTACTCAGTGAGGTGCTTTCACAGCTCCTGATACCTGCTACTTCAGATTCGCAGGCCTTTACTGAGACCCATTCAGAGTACGGTATGCCTCGAGATGCTGCTTAGACTATGGAACCTGCAAATGTCTCTACCTTGGATGGGTCCAGAGCCGCTGTACAGGCACCGGCTTCTGAGGGTGTTTTCAGACTTACTGGCTTGCATATCAAACAGACACCATCTTCTTTAAGGCCTAAAACTCTATCCACGCCTAGTAAACAAATGTCCAAACCACATGGTACATAACCCAAATGTAATGACTGCAACAGTGAATACACTCTAACATCTACATTTTTGGTAAGTATACACAACTGCACTGGTGTAATGTACACCTCCCCTAAGGATATTTAGTGAGCTTTTAGAAAAGTATTGTACCGTTCTTTACTGTGAGGAAGCAGAGTTGTGGGCTTCATTAACAGAAGCACACAACTTTTTTTGCGTATATTATCCTTAAATGTTTTGAGTCAATAGGCTGTACTTAATCCTGCTTGCCCCATGTCACCTTTGGCGATAAATGTATTAACAGATATGGAAACTGGTAACCAACTTGGGGTGGATGGTGTGCCTTTGGAATTGTATTTGGAGCAGATGATGGCTTTCGGGGTAACTTTAGCCTGCTACCTAATGGTATTCTGTAGGGCATACTTCCTCCTCACTCCTGGAAGGAGGCTGTAGTAGTGTTGGTATGCATGCCAGATAAGGATCCTGGTCTTCCTTCTAATAGATTGGCCTGGGTCCTCCTTTATTGATCCATTTGGATCTGGATTTGTGGAGGGGGAACTGCGTTTGAGAACATCATTTGGGTATTGCTGATTTTCGACCATGCCACTTGTTACAAAAACGTTCACTTTTAGTGAGTTTAGATGGCAAGAAGGCATTTGGCAGGGTTGGAAGGGTTTATTTATGGAAGTGCTCACGGCAAATGAGTTTCCAAAAATGATTCGTATGTTGAATCTTCATAAGCTAAAAATTCCATTTTATCCCCACCAATCAAAATATCTAGTCACCAGTCAGGGCTGCCCATCTTATTTGTTTTTATAGTTGGAGCCATTGGCAATATGGTTAAGGCAACACCCACTGGTGGAGTATTGGACCGGATTGGATGAAGTTGTTAACAAAATTGTCCCTCTGTGCTTATCTGTTTAATATACTTGTGTAACTTGGAATGGGAGTTTCTCTTGTCATTTAAGATGTGGATAAAATTTTGGTTCCCGTTGTGATGCAAGGTTAACTCGGGCAAAACTGAGGTCACATTGGTAAATTGCTCTTCCTCCAGTCAGCTTTGTGGTGGTCCCTGTTTTTCAGAGGGAAGGATGGACCTGAATACTTGGGTACCCAAATTAGGCATAATTTACAGGCATCCCAAGGAGATGCTTATGACTGTATTTTGCAAGTACAGACTTGCCTTGGGTGGAAGTTGCTTTGTCTGGACATGATTCAAAGGTTCATGCTCTTCCTTTTTTAGTCCCTTTTTATTAAATTATCACTAAGACGTACACAAATATTAACAGAAAAGGGATCAAACCATGTTAATATTTTTCCATTTACATACATTATACATCACATATAGCATCACTCCAAGATGCTAAATTCCTGTTTTCCCCTTTAACCTCACTCCTCCTCCAGGACCTTAACCTGCATGTATTATACCCACAATTTCCATTTACTCTCATTTGTTCCTTCCCTTCTAAGGATCCCTGTTCTATATTTTTTTTTATAAAATTCAGTACTTCAAATATAGTTTAGACTTGGATTTGCATGCTTTAGTAATTGCTTTTTTGGCAGCAAACAGAATTAAACTTGAGGCCTTCCTATGTCTAGGCAGTGTTTCAGCTCAAAAGAATTATTTCCTTAGTTATAGCCATTTGCTTACCCAATATGTCTGACAGTAATGTCTAGGGAATTTTTTAAAATCTGCCAAATCATTGCACACTCAAACACCCTTTCCCAGATGTCCTTGAAGGATGCATCTGCAGTCCTTACATATGGGTTGTCCTGCCTCAGGCAGCACTTCGGTCGGCCGGATTTCAAAGTCTGGGTCCGGCGTTGGCTGACATCGCCCTCTCCCCGATGTCAGAGCGCCTGGGGTATAAAAGCATCAGCAGACGCCATCTTCCTCAGTCTTTCTTGCTGCGTGGTGCCCGAAGCAGAAGCAGTTTGGAAGTGCCGGTCGGCCAGCTCCTGTAACTTCAGCTACCGAAGACTTCAAAAGCTAAGTACCCCGTTGGGGACTCTTTCTTGCCTCAGCCGATGTCAGATCAAATGCTTAAAGTCAATAATTGCTTAACTTGTGGGAAACAAATACCTCATAAGGATTTCCATTCTTACTGCCTCCCCTGCTTAGGCCCAGACCACGACGTCTCGGCCTGTATAGCCTGTGCCTCCTTCAACCGACGCACTCTTAGGCGTCGGGCGGAGTTTGCAGAGGAATTTTTTGGGGCTAGTTTTTGTTACAATATGCCGTCGGAGACTCCGACTTCTCATTTAGCCAAAAAATGGAAGGACAAGGGCCGACACACGCGGACCGTGGTTTTGGCTGAAACCACGCCTAGGCCTACCTCGTGTCTCTGTTTCGGCTGAAACAGAGTCTTTGGTGCTTCCGACCGCCGAAACCGCACAACCGACAACCTCTGCCCCGGAGGCCTCTTCTGAGTCGGTTATAGAATTTCCTTCAGAAACCAGTGTTCAGGAAACTTCCGACACCATTGCCCTAGACAAAACTACACCAGCTCGTGGAGCAGCCAGGCCACCTGCATCCATGTCCATAAAGGCATTCACAAGGGCTAAAGCTGCAAAACAACCAAAATCTCTGACTCCCAAGGCTATTCCTCAGGGATCCACTACAGGTTCACAGATTTTAAGTTTAGCTGAGGACCTTATTTCCTTAATTAGGGGCTTTCAGCCACACCCGGACAGGGGCTGTCAACCTCCTCTAGACAAAAGGCCCAGGGTTGAGCTCACTGATCCCCAGTCCTCAGATGATGCTTCAGATGGCTCTGTTCTTTCAGACTACCAGGAGGAGGCCTTTACGGCCTACGAGGATTCTGATGCAGAGGAATCTATTCTCTCTGCCTCCCCTCCTGAAGAGCTGTCCTTTGGGGAGACCCTTCACTCCATGAGAGAGCATTTCAAATGGCAGGGCCAGGATTTTTCTGATTCCAGGAAGAGATTAAGGACCTTTTGCATTTACCTCAACATAGACCTTTGGCTATTCCCCCTGTTTTGAATGTCATTGATGATGTGTACTCTGAGTCTAGCATTACCCCTGACTCCCTTCCTCCGGCCCCTGTCAAACCAGATGGGTACTACAGGGTCCCGGACTCGCATCATTTTTCTTTACAAGGCCCACTCTGCTGACCCCGAAACTATTTCCCAGGGATCTAAAGGGGTTGCAGCTGCCACTACTAAAAACCCACTCCCCTCTGAAAGGGAGTCCAGGGCTTAAGAGAGATGGGGTAAAAAAGTGTATACTTCCACTCTTTCTATGAGGGCATTAAACTGTCAATTCCATATGATACAGTACCAAGAGTATTTGTTAGATGAATTGCATAAGAAACTGTCTTCACCTGAACCCCTAGATCGCAAGTCACTTCAGGATCTGGTACATAACTCCCAGCAGGTTAGCAACCATTTCTTGCAGGTTAGCAACCATTTCTTGCAGTGTGGTTATGATGCATTGGAAGCTTCATGTAGGTCAGCAATGACAGGTAGTCATACGTAGGCATGCTTGGCTGAAGGAACAATCTCTGCCAGATCATGTTAAAGCAAAGCTTCTGGATGCACCACTGGAAAAGCAAAAGTTATTTGGTTCCACTGCTCAGGAGGTCTTAAAGAAATTTGAGGAAAAGGCTAAATCTGTGCAAACAGTCAGATTTTCTCCAGGTCCAACCACCAAGATTCAGCAGAAATTGGCCCTCTAAGAATTGGTCTTTTCCAGATACAGAGAGATTTCAAAGAGGAAAGAACAGGCGTGCCAGAGGTAGAGGGCAAGCTAGAGGCTCCTACAGAGGACAGCAATGGCAGCCTCCTAACCAGAGAGGTAGTGCAGGACCTACAACTACTGCACAGGGACAGACTCAATGACTTTACCTTGACCCCGCCAACCAGGGCTCAATTGGAAGCACCTTTGGGCGGAAAGCTATCTTTATTCTCAAAAAATTGGCACAGTATTACAAGGGACAAATGGACACTGCAAATAGTAGACAAAGGATACAGGTTCCATTTTCATACATTACCAAAAAGAAAAGGCATGCCAAACCTGCCACCGAATCAAAGGGCAGAGGCTTTAAAACAAATTTCCAACCTATTGCAAATGAAAGCTATAGAAAAGGTTCCTCTCTCAGAACAAAGGCCAAGGATTTTATTCCAGACTATTCCTTGTCCCAAGAAAAGAAAAACAATGGAGGCCTATTCTCGACTTGTCCGCACTGAATACTTACCTCATTGTGCCAAAATTCAAAATGCTGACCCTCCAGCAACTCCTTCCCATGCTGGGCAAGGGGTCTTGGCTGGTAACTCTAGACCTCAAGGAGGCATACCTGCATGTCCCTATCAGACAGTTGCAGAAGACACCTCAGATTTCTTGCAGGTTCAGAGCATTATCAATTCTCAGCATTGCCCTTTGGCTTATTTACTGCGCCCAGAGTATTCACGAAATGCCTGGCATCAGTAATTGCACACTGCAGACTTCAGGGGATTCAAATATATCCATATCTGGAAGACTGCCTTATACAAGCGGACAGCCAACAAACTTTGGTAAAACACTTGAATTATGCCATCCGCCTACTTCAGGCTCTGGGATATACAGTCAACATTCACAAATCGAGACTTGTTCCATACCAAAGAATAACTTTTCTGGGTGCGAAATTAGATACAATCACCCAAATGGCTTTTCTCACGGAAGAAAAACAGACAACTACCGGATTACTTCAAAAATCTGACAAGACAAACTCGGCTGACTGCAAGGAAAATCCTGCAGGCCCTGGGTTACATGGCATTTTGCATTCTTCTAATTCCACAAGCAAGGCTACATATGAGGAAACTACAATGGTACCAAAGGAGTTTATGGTGTCAGCACAGTCACAGCCTAGAAGCTTTGATACCACTCATCCCATGCCTTCAAAAGGAATTTCTGTGGTGGGCTCAAGCAAGCCAGTCAAACAGGGGTCTGCCCTTCAGCAAACCAATAATCAGCCAAACCATTAAAACGGATGCTTCAGACCATGGATGGGGAGCACACATGGAGGGCAGATGCATTCAAGGACTATGGTCACAGAAAGAATTGCACATGCACATAAACCAAAAGGAAATGCTGGCAGCGATACATGCAATAGAGGCCTTCAAACATTTTCTGCATCAAGGACACCTTCTAATAAGGACAGACAATACCACAGTTATGTGGTACATAAACAAGCAAGGAGGTACCCATTCCTACCCTCTTTGCAGGCTGGCAATGAATCTTTGGGAACTTTCCCTAAAAATCAATATAGAGCTGCAATCCCAGTTTGTGCCAGGAAAAGACAATATACTGGCGGACAGCCTAAGCAGAAATACCATGGACCCACACGAATGGATGCTGCACCTAGACATCTTACTTCAGATAACACAATCATGGGGGAGGCCGGACATAGATCTTTTTGCCTCCCACCACAACCATCAGCTGAAGAAATTCTGCTCAAGGACATACCACCCACAAGCATGGAAAGTGGACGCCCACTCTTTCAGCTGGAATACTCTAACAGTGTATGCATTTCCACCACTTCCATTAATGACCAAGGTCTTACTGAAGATGAGGACAGAGCAGCCCAAAGTTATTCTGATAGCTCCGGACTAGCCCAGACAGCACTGGTACCCACTGTTAAGGAGCTTGTCACGCACGAAACCGTGGCCTCTACCACTATGGCCACTTCTTCTGACACAACACAATTACAAAACTCTGCACTCCCGCCTGAAAACCTTGCAGCTGACAGCCTGGAGAATACCTTGACTACTCACCAGGATAAGCTGTCCAAGACAGTGAAGGACATCATCATGGAAGCTCGCCGGCCTTCCACAAGAAAGGCATATGCAGCCAAATGGAAAAGATTTCGCACTTGGAGCACCACAAAGGGTCTAGATGCGACAGTGATGAACTTGGCACATATCCTGGAATACTTGGCAGAAATGCTCCACAATGGCCTTTCTTACTCTTCCATAAAAATTCATGCTTCAGCAATTTCAGCAGAATACAATACTGATCCACCTGTCTGCTCTCATCCTCTCCTGAGGCAGTTTCTAAGGGGAATTAAAAACATCAATCCTCCAAGGAAACCACCAGTGCCTACATGGGACCTTAACTTCATGTTGGAAAAATTAACTCTACCTCCCTTTGAGCAAGCAGCATCTTCAGAACTACAGTTTCTGTCTTGGAAGACTGCCTTCCTTCTGGCCATAACCTCAGCAAGAAGAGTATCTGAGTTGCAGGCCCTCATGGCAGTACAACCATTTCTTATTATTCATCAGGACAGAGTCTCACCGAGAACCAATCCTTCATTCATGCCAAAGGTGGTATCCATGGTCTCACTGAACCAAGCTATTTACCTGCCTACCTTCTTTCCAAATCCACAAAACAAAGGGGAGAAACTTCTGCATACTCTGGACATTCAGACAGTTCCGCTACTACTTGGACAGAACTAAGACTTACAGAAAGTCTGACCAGCTATTTGTAGCATATGCTGCTGGTGTACAAGGAAAAGCAATTTCCAAACAGACAATTTCAAAATAGAAAGGGAATTGCATTCGATTCTGTTACTCTTTTCATGGCAAGACTGTGCCAGCTAACATTAGACCTCATTCCACCAGAGCCACAGCCACCTCCACAGCCTTCTTAAGAGGGGTGGCTACCAAGGACATTTTAGAAGCTGCTACATGGAGCTCCGTGCATACATTTTCCAAACATAACTTACCCTTATATTCCAGATCCAGAGCAGGTTTTGCTACGGCAGTCCTGCAGGGCATTTTAGCTACACCATCCTTTTCTTAGATCCTACCACCCCCAGTTTAGCTATGGTATTCTACCCATATGTAAGGACTGCAGATGCATCCTTGAAGGACTTAGTACCGTTTTGTACCTACCATAAATGTAGATGTCCGATGGGTATGCATCTGCAGTCAGGTTTTCCTCTCCCTCCTTCCCCTCTGTGGTATTTCCTGGGTACTTAACCCCAGCTAGCTGTAAGAGGGATATCTGTTATGGTGTATTTGTTTTATATTACTGTGCATGTTTGGAATTTTTATTTGCATCTCTCCAAATTTAGCCTTCCTTAGAGGGCACCTGGCATCTGGGGCAAGAAAAACTGAGGAAGATAACGTCGGCTGACGCTTTTATACCCCAGGCGCTCTGACGTCGGGGAGGCGACGATCAGCCGGACCCAGACTTTGGAATACGGCCGACTGAAGGGCTGCCTGAGGCAGGACAAACCCATATGTAAGGACTGCAGATGCATACCTATCGGACATCTACATTTATGGTAGGTACAAAACTGTACTTTCTCCCTTTTCCTCATAACATCTCAGACACTTGCTATCCAGTTGAGAAAGTCTGTTTGGGGGGGGGGGGGGGTATAAAAAAAATAACTCCAAGAATCCTAAACCTTCTGAACATGACATTCATGGGAGCCATAAGTCTCCTACCCCCAATGTTGCCTTGTAAATTGCTTTTCCAGTGTCATCTCAGTCCTTTCTATAACCATCTCGGATAGTTAATTGGGCAATATCTTATATGATGTACTAATTTTGTTTAATAGCTTCTGTTCTAGATTCAAACTCTA